>NW_021132083.1:0-18510 GCF_004193835.3 Ostrinia furnacalis | reverse complement strand
CCTGGTCAGGCTATACCGTCTGTACTGTTTACCTTTTTATTGCAAAAGCGACCCTATTACAACTACTGCATTAGGTAGTCGTTACATTGTCCTTATATTCACAGATTTCTACCATTTCGTTACAGCGTCAATGACCGCGCGACGTATCACGACAGAAGAGGAAGCCAAAGCCGCGCTCGCCGAGCGTCGGCGCCGCGCCAGGGAGGAGCTGGAGCGCCAGGCCGAACTCGAGAGGCAACGGTTTGTGGGCTTTATAACTATACAGCATAAGGTTCAAAGTTAAATACTACCCTCTGGCGCCGCGCGGCGTCCCAAACCGCTGGGATCCAAGCCGAACTGGAGAGGCAGCGGTATGTGAGCTTTATGTCTTTAGAATAAGGTTCAAAATTAAACAGGTCCATCTATCCGGACCACGCCCTCCCCAAACGCCGGAGAAGTTAGAAAGCCAGGCCGACTATAGTCTGGTCTGTGAGCACGTATAATTTTGTCCAATGACACCAAGCTACCCATCCTTATCGCTCGCGCGTAATTATGTTGCTGTTGCGCTCGCACACTCACTGCGGGCGCCCGTCGCACACAATCACGCGCGAGCGATAAGGATGGGTAGCTTGGGGTCAATGGACAAAATTCTACGTGCTCACGTACCGGGCTTTAGAGAGAAAGTGAAGTGCAACTTTGTGTCTTTACGTATAAGGCTCAAAATATCAACTTATTCTGACCACGCCCTCGCCGAGCGCTGGTACCACGCGAAAGGAGTTGGAACTAGCCGAGCTGGAGAGGTAGTGGTATGTCAGCTTTATGTCCTTTTATGTCCTTTATCAACTTATTTTAACCACACCTTCGTCACGGGCGAAAGGACTTACTGCTGCCTCCCGTGCAACAATGCAGTGCCTCGCAGTAGTATATCAACTTTATGCCTTTAGCAGCCTCTGTGGTCTAGTGGTAAGACCACCTGCTTCAGACGCAGAGGTCCCGGGTTCCATTCCCAGTGGGGACAAATTTTTCTGTTCGGTTTGGTTGGTGGTAGGGCTTGTTCTAAGTCCGCCTGGCTAGCTACCACCATCTTACCTAAGTTTGTCGCCATAACAACAATGTTAAAAAAGCATTGTTGTGTTCCGGCAGTTAGAGGTAAGATAGCCAGTTCCTCCGTGATTGATTCCGGGTGAAGCTCGTGTGGCAACGCCACTACAAACTAGTGACCAACAGATGGCGCTGTCACTACTTCACTATGGCACACTCCGCCGCTCATACAAACCTGCATCGCGGTGACGGAGTTTTAGATCCTGCCAAGTATATATAGACAAACCAAGATGGTGTAAATTGGACCTTGGTCCCCGAGCACAACACCCGCTCGGAAGGAAGCACTAACACCTAGCTTCCTTATTGTGGACGAACATCATATCCCACACTCGCTTCCACCTTCGGCCTGGTCATCACTTATCATTAGGTGAGATACAGGCCAAGAGCTTCCTCGTTGTGGATAAAAAAAAAGCATTAGGTTCAAGATTGATTTTTAACTTTCTTCTTTTTCTATACAGGTTGCAGCGCGAAGCAGAAGAAGAAGCGGAAAGACAGCGGCAAGAGGAAGAAAGACAGCGACGCGAGGAGGAAGAGGCAAGAGAACTCGCCGCGTTACAGCGCCGCATGGAGGAAGAGAAGCTTAGGAAAGCTATTGAGGTAGGTTCTCACATATTATAAGCTAACATTGATACAAGCTAAGATAGCTGGCAGGAATTGCATGAGAAACGGTTCATCGTATTTTGCGACGTTCCTTAGGGGAGAATTACGTCCAGCCACGGTAATACTATCTATACAGTATTCCAACTCGGCTATATTTTTTAAATAAATGTCAACAGCCGCGCGGAACGTCACCATATGACAACATGCGATAGGGCTGCCCACCTGCAGACAATTTTTTCATTACATCTGCCTACTTAGTATATTTATCTAGTTTTGTGAATGTATTTTGTGATTGTAATGTTTTATTTTATTTTGACAAACAAAATAACTTACTGAATGAAATAGGATAAAATGCGTGTTGTTTTGTGATTAGTACATTTTATTAAAAATTATATTTGTGTTAAGATTTAGTAATAAATCTTACAAATTTGCGACCGTAAAATGTATTCCCCTCGACTGAGGCGTACAAAATTCTTGATTATTATACAGGGTGTTAGGTAAATGGGTTTATAAGCCGACACTAGCCCATGTTAACATGTGTATATAAATGGTATACTTAGTGAAGTCAGAAAATTGAAATCATCATTTTAATAATTTTAATTTGCATTAAAATCTGATTTTATAAATTTTATTTTGTATGAAAATTAAACAAATTAAAATGATATCACTGACTTCACCATACCATTTATATGCATAATATGTTAACATGGGCTATTGTTAGCTAATAAACCTATTTACCCAACACCCTGTATAAATAGGTAGTTGTAATTATTTTTATAAAAAAGAGCGCTTACTATTTCAAAAACAACACATCATCCGTTTATTACATTCGCCATTCGCGACACCCCCGACTTTTGCATGTCGAGCGCATACCGAGATTTGAATTTCGAAGGAAAGTTCGCGTTTCGTCCGTTTATATGAAGTTACAATACTGTATGATACTATTACCGTGGTCCAGCAGTGAACTACTATAAGATAAGATTTCTAGTCTTTTAAGAACTAAGGCTTGGTTCACGACTTGTGACTAAAATCCCTAATAATTTAAATGAAATTTATCTTTCAGATAAACTGTAACTTTTAGTTTTACAGATTTTGGATGGCCTTCATCTTACATAACCTTTAATGTCGAAGAATTCTTCACTGACATAAAACGTTGGCACTTTTAGTGATGTTTGTGGTTGCTAACAAACTCATAAGTCGTGAATCAAACGACTTGCAATCGATAACCGAACTTTGCTAGCTTCTGACGTCATCGTTGCATAAAACAAATCAATTTATTTACAGGCACAACAGCAACTAGAGCGCGAAGAGTCAGAGAGGCGCGCCAAAGAAGAAGCTGAAAGGAAAGCGCGACTCAAAGAGGACGAAGAGAAGAGGAAAGCGGCGGAAGAGGCCGAGAGGCTTCGGCGGGAGGAGGCCGAGCGCGAGGAGAAGGAGCGCCTCGCGCGCAAGCAGCGCGTCGAAGCCATCATGGCGCGCACCAGGCTCAAGAAGGTAGCTATACAACAAGTTAAAAAGTGAGATAGGTTCAGAGGAAGAGAGAAAAGGAAAGAAAATTCAGGTTGAGAAAATAACCAAAGGCTTACTCAAGAAGGCCAGTAGCACAGCGGACTGGGCAGCAAAAAGTGAACAGAAGCCGAGCCGCTGTGAACGGATAAGGCCGAGAGGGAGGACTCAGGTATTAAAAAGGAACGAAAATTGCTCGTAGCAGGTAGAAAAAGATAGAGGCTAAAGTCTGGTCGCCGAGCACGCAGAATTTCGTCCAATGACCCCAAGCTGCCCATCCTTGTCGCTCGCGCGTAATTATATTGCTGTCGCGCTCGCACACTCACTGCGGGCGCCCGTCGCACAGTCGCGACAGCAATATAATTACGCGCGAGCGATAAGGATGGGTAGCTTGGGGTCATTGGACGGGATTCTACGTGCTCACGGACCAGGCTTTATAAAACAAGCGGGAGAGTGAGATAGCTTCAGAGAGAGAGAGAGAGACTTCGGCGGGAGGAGGCCAAGCGCGAGGAGAAGGAGCGCCTCGCGCGCAAGCAGCGCGTCGAGGCCATCATGGCATGCACGAAACTTATTTTGACAATCAAAATTGTCACATTATCGTTTAATTCGAAAGTTTTGTATCGAATTTTGTCGAATACGCAAATGATTCGAAGACGAAAATTGTTCATGCTAGAGGTCCAGGTCCTTGCTCGGCTCTCCGTATCGCATCGCATCTTCTGTCGAGCTTCGTCATAGAGGTTACATTCCCAAAGTGCGTGATCGCGGCTCTCTTCGACTTCCTCGCCGCATGGGCATAGTGCAGACTCGCACAGCGTCATCCTGTGTAGGCGCTGCCTGAAGCAACCGTGCTCAGGTAACAATTGGGAAACCACGTAATCAGGTTCAACCCAGCCGAGTGAGAGCCTCACCGCCACGATGGGAAAGAAATGGTACAGAGGGAGAGGCTTCGGCGGGAGGAGGCCGAGCGCGAGGAGAAGGAGCGCCTCGCGCGCAAACAGCGCGTCGAGGCCATCATGGCGCGCACCAGGCTCAAGAAGGTAACTAAAGCCTGGTCCGTGAGCACGTAGAATCCCGTCCAATGACCCCAAGCTACCCATCCTTATCGCTCGCGCGTAGTTATATTGCTGTCGCGACTGTGCGACGCGTACCCTCAGTGAGTGTGCGATAAGGATGGGTAGCTTGGGGTCATTGGACAAAATTCTACGTGCTCGACGACCAGACATACAACAAGTGGGGAGAGTGAGATAGCTTCAGGAGAGGCTGCGGCGGGAGGAGGCAAGCGTCGAGGCCATCATGGCGCGCACCAGGCTCAAGAAGGTAACTATAATAAAGCCCGGTCTGTGAGCACGTAGAATTTTGTCCAATGACCCCAAGCTGCCCATCCTTGTCGCTCGCGCATAATTATATTGCTGTCGCGCTCGCACACTCACTGCGGGCGCCCGTCGTACAGTCGCGACAGCAATAGAATTACGCGCGAGCGATAAGGATGGGTAGCTTGGGGTCATTGGACAAAATTCTACGTGCTCGGCGACCAGACATACAACAAGTGGGGAGAGTGAGATAGCTTCAGGAGAGGCTGCGGCGGGAGGAGGCAAGCCGAGGAGAAGCCATCATGGCGCTCACCCGCACCAGGCTCAAGAAGGTAACTATAACAGCCTCTGTGGTCTACTGGTAAGACCACCTGCTTCAGACGCAGAGATCCCGGGTTCCATTCCCAGTGGGAGCAGATTTTTCTGTTCGGTTTGGTTGGTGGTAGGGCTTGTTCTAAGTCCGCCTGGCTAGCTACCACCATCTTACCTAAGTCTGTCGCCATAACAACAATGTTAACAGCATTGTTGTGTTCGGGCAGTTAGAGGTAAGATAGCCAGTTCCTCCGTGGTTGAGGATTCCCTGTGAAGCTCGCTTCCACCTTCGGCCTGATCGTCACTTACCATCAGGTGAGATACAGGCCGCTTCCTCGTTGTGGATAAAAAAATGTATATGTACTTATTAAGTGATCCTTCCCACCTGCTAACGATCGTCTTCCATGTTCCAGCAACAAGAAGAAGAGAAGAAGCAACAGGAGAACAAGGCCGCGCCCGCGCCCGCGCCGCTTGACAATGGGAATGCGGTCGCCACCGGCGACCTGCTCGGCCTGCCTACTAGTCAGGTACGATTGGATGATATAAAAGTTCGTTCGAGGAAGTGGGAGACTTTTACCAGAGTAAATACAAATGAGTAGGTCATCTTCATAGAAACGCACCGAGCGCGGTTTGTATGTGAGCGCGCCAGTATACGTAAGCTGAATCCCCGCTAAATTTTGTCGGTGTGTGCGTGCGCGCCGCATACGTATTGGCGCGCTCACATACAAACTGCGCCCGTGCGTTTCTATGAAGATGACCTAATCATTTGTATTTACTCTGCTTTTACTTACTAGACACGCTATTCAGAATAAAAGTTGTAACACAGAACATGTTACATGACGTTGTCCTTGATTTCCTACTACGCTGACGTCATTTGCGTATATTTTTTTATCAGCTGGGCTTAGAATAATCCGGCAATGTATTGTGATGCCACCGTAAACACCGCATTTTTACTGCAGATCAATCATAATGAGGGTTTTCGCGTATGAAAGATCCGCTAGATGGCGGGACGTGGATCCCAAGTCTGACTGCTGCGTGATTGGTGGATTTTGACATATCTGTCAATGTCATGTCAAAAATAACCAATCATGCAGCATTTGGGCCTCGCGTCTACGTATTGCCATCTGGCGGATTTTTCATACGCGAAAACCCTCATTGCTTGCTTGCTTGAATTTCTGCAGTCATTGTATCAGCACAACGAAATACGCATAATAGTATTAGCGGTGTAAAGTAGGGTACATACAATGTATTCATAGGCGTGACCGAACCAGCAGCGTATGAGGAATTCAAGCCCAAACTAGAAGATTTTTTAATGCTAATCAAAGCAGCCTCGTTCGCCAAGTTATTGTCAAATTACCAAATTCCCCACAAAGCTCCGTTATCGATATGCCAAGCCGCTGTCTAGCAAATACTCTCGCCTATTGTATCCCCAAAAAATGGCTGTGACATACGGACGGACAGACGGACGGACGGACAGACAGACATGACGAATCTATAAGGGTTCCGTTTTTTGCCATTTGGCTACGGAACCCTAACAAAAAGTAACCCTTTGTATGTCCCTTCAGTCCGCGGAGGCTCCGCAGGCGGCGGAGCCGGCGCGCAACAACGGCAACGCGCACGCCGACCCGCTGGGGCTGTCCCGACCACACGACGTGAGTATGAAACCGATTTGCAGGTCTTCATTCGTAGTAGTAGTAGGACAATCTGCTCAGGTGGGGATTCTTGGATGGCTCAAACTTGGAGTGCAAGTGTGGTTTTGTTCCTCAGTCGACGAAGCACATGATGTCGTGCCCTGCGTCCCCAAACAACTGCACGCAGGAAGATTTAATGAAGGCTACTGACAACGCCATTCTTGTGGCGGAGTTTTAGGCCCACAATGGACTATCCTTTCTTTGATCACTTTGGAACATTCGCAAGCGCTAAGTGTGAAGCTCCCTACCACCTTCGGCCTGATCGTCACTTACCATCAGGAGAGATACAGGCCAAGAGCTTCCTCGTTGTGGATAAAAAAAATATGTGTTTTGCACGGTCGGAGAACAGTAGATCATTCGATTTGGAACTAGCTACTTCTGGAAAGAAAACTAAGTATAGCCTGACCAGGAACATAAAAACCCTGGCATAGAGGCGCGTCAATTGCATTTGATAGTGCAACACTGGGTACAGTCGTACCTGTATTAAATTAGTAGGCTAATTTTATGTATCAGGATTATGGGCTAATTTAATATTTTCATAAATTAACAAAAAATATTGTATTATAGGTAAACTGGTTTAAATAAATTAAATGAAACCATCAATCGAGCAAGTAGGATTTTATTATTATTCATCAATAATCAAATTCTGAACTTGAATATTCAACTCCAATGTCTGCTCATGAACGCTTCAAACTCGGTACTTATTTCTCAATTCCATAAAATTCAACACTTACAAAGTGACAAAAAACTTTAAAATAGGTAGTTGAAACAAACCACAGCTAATTTTCATAGTTGACTGTACTATACGATAAACATGTCAGTCAATTTGACAACCTTTGTCGGAAACATTATTCAATGAAAATATTGTCCGAACCCTTAGTATTTCTCTTCGACAAATACTTTAACACATTGTGAACCACTTTTCTTTCACGACTATAAAAAGATTTTAGCAATTTAATTCACAAAATCAATTGCGCACATTTAAAATAAAGTTTGTTTACACTTTGACAGCAATAGACTGACATGCAAGGTGACATGTCAATGAAGTTTTCAGTTACTGTTGCCATTAAAAGAAATTAGTACCATTAATTTTCCGCAACATGGCGAGGGTTTTTATGTTCCTGGTCAGGCTATAACTTACAAAGTGACAAAAAACTTTAAAATAGGTAGTTGAAACAAACCACAGCTAATTTTCATAGTTGACTGTACTATACGATAAACATGTCAGTCAATTTGACAACCTTTGTCGGAAACATTATTCAATGAAAATATTGTCCGAACCCTTAGTATTTCTCTTCGACAAATACTTTAACACATTGTGAACCACTTTTCTTTCACGACTATAAAAAGATTTTAGCAATTTAATTCACAAAATCAATTGCGCACATTTAAAATAAAGTTTGTTTACACTTTGACAACAATAAACTGACATGCAAGGTGACATGTCAATGAAGTTTTCAGTTACTGTTGCCATTAAAAGAAATTAGTACCATTAATTTTCCGCAACATGGCGAGGGTTTTTATGTTCCTGGTCAGGCTATAGTAGCATATACTGTTAATTAATAAATACTGTTCTTAAAATATCGCTTTCTATTCGAAACCAGCGTGATTCTGGTGCTCAGTTTGTCTTTAAAAAACAAAACATACAAGTGACGTCAGACATAATCAATCATATGATAATTTTATTATAGGCTTGAAAAGTTTTGGTAGTAAAGAGAGTACCGATTGACGGATGTTGGTCAATCTCCATTGTAAACGTCTCCAAATTCCAGACTGAGGACACGAGCCAAGAGCAGTCGGCCAAGCCCGTCCCGGAAGCTAGCAACGGCAACCACCCGGCGCGCGTCTCGGCCGCCTTCATCCAGTCCGAGCTGAGGGGCGAAGCCCTAACCAAGGCCGAGGACTACGCCGCGCACAACGGGCACAACGCGGCGCACCCGCTCACGCTGCAGAACGCCATCTAACGGCCAGCGGTGGCACTAGCAAGGATCATGTCGGCCCAAGGCGTAGATATTGGCTGGTTTGTGAAAGGAGGTTAGATTTGCGGCTGGTTTGTTACTGAGAGCTATCGTTTTAGCGCTCACCAGTTTGCTCCACTGTAGAGTAAGGTCCTGTCACTTGCTAGTAGCGAAGACAGTGGCACCAACTGGTGAGCGCTAAAGTGGTAGGACTATCGCATTTGCACTCATCAAGATGGCGCCACTGTAGAGTAAGGTCCTGTCAATCGCCAGGGGTGCCAACTGTTAAGTATAAAAACGATAGCCCTCATAAATAAAGTCTGGCTTGATCCATTTTTGAGTTGCGGTCAGGTTTTGTTCAGACACTGGCTGGTTTGATATCTAATAAAAATAAAAGTCTGGCTTGTTCCATTTTTGAGTTGCGGTCAGTTTTGTTCAAAAGCACTGGCTGATTTGATATTTAAAAAAAGTCTGGCTTGTTCCATTTTTGAATTGCGGTCAGATTTGTTCAGACACTGGCTGGCTTGATATTTAAAAATAAGTCTGGCTTGTACCATTTTTGAGTTGCGGTCAGTTTTGTTCAGAAACACTGACTGGTTGATTGATGAAGATACTTAAAAACAATAGCGTTGAATTTTAATAAAAAAAAATACATGGTCAAGGCGTAGATATTGGAAATACTGGCCATAAACTTCATTTTTACTTTCTGCGGAGTTCAAGGCTTAGCATTGACTGGTCAGGTAGCAATTTTATTTAAAACTTTACAGGAAGAGCCTATTAGCACATAATGGTGAACGATAGGAAAGTTTCACCATTTTTGAAGCTGGACAGTCTATAGCGTAATAAATTAAAAAATGAGTTAAATTAAATATTAATACGTAAATGAAATGCAAAGCATGAACCAGTGATCGTGAGTAGGCCCAAGTTAAATAATAGGGATGGCACTTAGGCCTTAGGCTGGATTTTTTTCATTTTAGACCAATTACAGACGAATTTATTTTAGTACAGACCAAAGTTTCGGTCAACGACTGACAAGACCACAGCTACCTGACCAGGCGTTTATCGTAATCTGTGTACTAATTTTTATCTTATTTTGGTGCTGCACAAGTGTTTTACTTTCAATAAAAAGTGACTTTATAGTTAATGTTAGTTGGGTTAGCGGATTGCCAGTTATAGTTATAGATATTTATACGGTTTGAATAGGATCAAAGAGTAGGTAGTGCGAAAAAAATGGCGACGGTTGCACACGCTCGGATTTAATGGGTTAAAATTAGTACAAAATAATCTGGGGCAATAGTGACTCTTTTTAGAACAAACGTCGCTGTATTGAAATTATTAGAAAAGGATAAAAGAATGTTGGATGAAGAGTTTATGAAGGTGCTAACGAAGTGAAGGAACGATTCAATAAAATATTTAGATCAAAGAAATGATAAAATAAAGAAAAAGGTATGGTATTTTATGCCAGAAGGTTTGAAAACAGCCAATATGTACGCGTTGTTGGTGAATGACGCTCTTATTAAATAGATGAAGCATTGACTGAGCTAAAATAAACGGATTTCATTAAAAAACTAAGTGGGAAATAATTCCCACTTGTTACATAAACTGAAGGCTTTTAAAGAAATGCAGTTTTAGCAATGTCAATGCGTATGATATTGAACGGGAAATGTCGGAAGAACTAAATTATAATAATTATTATAATTAATAATGCATTTATATTGCAACTCCTTGATTCAACTAAGATTGAGATGTAGCTTCTTACCTTGCGTATAGGCGAATAACCGAACGTCATCGCTTCCAAGTCATTTACAAATAAATAATATTTTCATACAGTTAACATCGCGTTAGCCGGGAGTGTATCATTAGGATCAGGGGATATAACATTAATGAGTCGTTTCATTAAAAAGTATCATTAATTCGCGTTTGATGTTATCACGATAGGTTGTGTATAATATACCGTGTAGCAGCGGTTTGTATTAAATTCGTGTAAATTATAAGTTTCTATTTATTGTGATGTTTTTTTAATCCATGCCGGTAGAAATCAATTGCTTTCCTCGTCGTACTGTGGGAGGGAGAGGAAGGCGTGTGAGAGCGGGATAGAATATGTAATGAATTGCGTCCGATTTTTTCGTGCGTTGAAAAATGCACCTTACAGCTCAGCTTGAGCACTGATTCGCTTGGACTATGCTGTAGCAACGAAGACAATTCGAAAGCAAAAGAACGTGTACAATGTGTTCTGAAGTTTATAAACGGTTACCAAATCAGTTTGTCGAGTTTTAAAGTTTGTTCAATAAGATGTTTCCATCGCAAATGTATTTCCATAACCGTGTATAAACTTGTTTGCGAGATGCCTAATAAATGGGAGCTCTGAATGATTTGTTACATAATGTTGTTTGGAAATAGTCTTTAGTTTTACGTCAATTTGAACAGCTTGATCCTGGGTCGGCTGATCTACCTTAAAAAGCAATATTTGCAATATTGATTTACGTTTTCAAAACATATCATTCTCAGAATGCTTGTTCAAAATATACAAATCAAACTCCCCTCCTCAAATTTTTTACAATACCTTATTTTTTCTAAACTATAACTGAATCAACTAAACAGATGCCATGAGCGTAAATAAATATTGTAATGATTACTTGGTCGCTCTCACAAACGCACTACTTGTGATGAAAGTTAATGTATCACCAATATAAAAATATAAGAGCTTTTTGAAACTATCTTCTATTTTATGAAAATCAATAGAACGATTCAAACTTTACAGATGGTAATATGAATGTCATATTAGTACAAAAAATAAAACAAACAAATGATGATGATAAACTTCCTAAAAATCTATGAAATAGTTAAAATAACAGATAGTTTGAAAAGGCCAAGTTGTGTTAAGCAAGCCAAGATATCCTAAAATGGAATCCAATAAATAATAATATCAATAAGTTATTTAACAATCACTTTATACGACAATTGTATGATAAGTAGTTAGCGTTACAAAATAATAATTATTAATAACAATTTATTCTTATATTTCCATTAATTCATGCAGTTTTTTTGTCATTTAATTTTTGTTTTCCACTAATATTTTTTGCTAGTTTTAGGTTCTTATTATTATGCGTTGTGATGCTCATTTATCGTGGTCAAATAAACTTTTTTGGTAAAATATAATACATAAATAACCTTAATATATTTACTGTTCTGCTGCTTCCAATAAAATACATTACTTAATTACTCTGCGTTTCAAAAAGTGGTATTACTGAATGATAAAATGTGAACAAAAAAGTATATTTGTCCATCAAAGGTCCTCTTGTATGTACGACTTTATATTTCAAACAAAAGTTTGCTCTAATACTTATGTAAAATACTATTATTGTGTTTATGCAATACACAACTTAAAACCTTGCTGAATAAAGTCGTTGTCAGTTAAATTTATATTAGAACTTGTTCAGAAACTATAGAACTGAGGCCTTATTCACATATTTTGCCAATAGGAAATAGGTGAATATTTGTAATTGATCTGCGATACGCGTAGGTAGATAAACAATTGTATCAAGCTATTTCATAGCCTTATAAGTCTTTGTTAAATATTTTTACCCGTCGTGGGCTCCGTTTGACTTACCTGAGATATTGTGAGGGCGTGGCCAAAAAAGATAAATTATAAAAAGTACATGAGAAGTCTCTTTTGAAGTGTTTAAATCAATGATGTCTCATGACGTCATAATATTTACAGAATATTTGTCTGTCTGACAGCTCATAGGTTGACTTACTGACCAAATATGACTAACATTCCTATGTGGTATAAATATGCCTCCTACCCTACACATTTATCTCAGGAATTGTCCCAAACGGCAGTTATTAGCTTTTGCATAATCTGTGGCTGGAACGAGTAATGAATTTATTGTTAATTTTACAAAACAGACAGTAAAGTGGACAATTTATTTGATATGATATGACTGATCGTTCATTTTTACATGTATAGCTTGTTTTTATTACTTGTTTCAGAATGTACTTGCACAGGCTTAATCTTTTACATTATTAGGTAGAATATCGGAATATTCACTCTCTCTTTGACTAAATGAAAAAGATTAAATTCCTTTTTTTTCGCTACAGTTAACGGCGGAAGATATAAAAAATGTTCACCAAAAAAATCAAGTTGCAAAGTTTCAGAGATAGTGAAAAATCGATGCCATTATCATTATACATAAATAAACCATATCTTGTACTATGTAGTCCTCAATAAAATAAATCAGCTTTGTTACTTGCACTTTTATGTAAATATTTATTTTAATTTACCTTTTTCGTCATTGGGCATTGCAAATTATTGAGAACAAAATACAGTTCGTAATTTGTGTACTTCAACTTTCATGTTGAAATTATTCGGAATGCCTAGAAGTGAAGGTGAATGAACAATATAATTTTGTATAGTGTTATAACTGAGATATATTATACCAAGATACTTGGGTCGCTTACTGAGCATTAGTATACTATTTTTCTTTTGCTAAACCATATACTTTCAAACGATTTAATCATGTACTTTGATTATTTTTTGCGAATTTTGTATGGTTGATTGTATGAATAATTTGCACGAGTGTGATGGGCCACCTTTATAAACTGTTGTTTTCGTAGAATGACTCCCTATTACTTATTATATAAAAACTATGATAGCCATAATGTATTATGTTAAAATATACTACGAAATATCCATGCTTAATATTTACTCGACAGAGATCATGCTACGAAAATCACAATAATAATTATTATTGGTGTATAATTGTATCGTTAACATAGCTTGTTGCAATATTATTAGCAATTATTATAAAGGCGTTGTAGATACATTTTATAAATTGACACGAATAACGGAACCCCAATATTCAAAATGGCGGCCTGTCACTTCGCGTGTGTGCGTGGGCGCGGACGAAGGTTGTTAGCTGTCACTATAAACATGTATGTAATGTATTTATGTATATCACTTCAAGACATGGCTTCTATGTACGTTCTATCTATTCTATTATTATGTTAGCAATCGATGGATTTATAAGGAAAAAGTTTTAATAAAAAATATGAAATTTATACGACTGGTTTCATTTTTCATTACCTAGCCTTTGAACTCACGGCAAAATACTATAACTACTAATTTGTTAGATCAGATACAAAACTCAATTTAATTTTCCATGATATTTTTTCCGCTGTTCCTATAGGTCTAGCTTAACTCAGTCAGTGCCCTATTTTTTTTTTTTTTTAATGGCAACCAAACCTCTCTGGGAGGTTTATTTCTGCCAATGTCGAGTGAAAATTGACATAGTTATCAATAGAACGTGGGTGTTTCAGTTCTATTGATTTTTCATGGATTCCGTGGAGTTAAGTATGCCCGTAAGCAGGTTTCAAGACGCCACCGGGTCCAAAGCGGGTTGTCGATATACGACAACCCACTCGACACTCGATGCGCGCTCAAATTCGAAGTATTTCAATGTTTTTTTATAATTTATCACTTCACTGCACTAACACAAAATAACACCAAATTTGTACACTAAACCATTAAATAATAAATTGAAACCATTAAAACAGATCGACCATGCTTTCCGTTCAACTACCCTCCACGGAATCGTCAGTGCCCTAGGTTATGGGAGTGGCACGTGACATTGACATATTATGACGTGACAGGGCATACAAATCTGCCCCCCTAGACAAAACGCACATTTTGATCGAATCGAAAATCGAATCCGTCAAAATTTCATACAAAAAAGGGGCTTTTCGACCACTTTTCGACTGGTTTGCGATTATAATTTGCACTTTGTCTAGACCCACTGAAGTCTTGCTCACGTTTGATCGTCACAAAATCACCCCCCGTTCCGCTCTCATTCAGGCACTAATTCTTCGCACCATTGAAGCCATTAGACAGAATAATAACTGAATTAAGCGCTAGTATGTAGGTATAGGTAGCTCCTAAATACACTCGACATCAAATAAATCGCACCTCCCGCGACAAGCACTTTCAAACGAATGCATCCCCACTTCCCACCAATTTTGGCACCATTTAAAAGCCTAGTTCTAAACTTCATTTCTTTAAAAGAAAAATTTTTACCCCAAAAATGTGTCTTTAGAAGGATCCAGAGTCACTTCTTCAAAAAATAGGTAGTTACGCTTGAGCCAACTTTTATGGCTATAAAACTGTTAAGTTGGGATTAATCGCTATCCATCTGTTAAAGAGGACACGTGAAATCATTATTTGGTTTTATAACCATAAAAATTGGTCTAATTGATCCCAGAGGTGAGCCCCAAGTGACGTCTTTTTTCAAGCCACATTTATGGTATATGTTAATCATTTATTGAGAAATTAAATGTGTTTTTCTTTGAGGATATTTATTAGGCTTTCAAATAACACCAATATTGTTGGGGCACCATGATTGTGTCAGAAGATAATCTTTAAAGTTCGCATCGCGGAAGGTGCGATTTATTTGATGTTGAGTATAGTTTCACGTTTGTACTAGTTGACCACAATAGGTACTATTTTTAGTGTGAAATAAAATTTAAACCACTTGAACTTTCCGCCAATTTAAAACTTGCGTATATTGAGTACAAATCAGTACAATATTATGCATTTGCCTCATATTCCAATTAAAAAACTACAACGTTCTTTTTTCAAAATGTGTTTAATTTTACGTTCCAAATTCAAATGGGAGCCATTTGAATTATCTGTCATTGAGCACGTGGTGTGAAAAAAAAAATAACAAAAGAGGGTAATCTCAAAAGAAATACTGTCGTAGAATTTCAGTTCGATCTCCACGATCATGGAATCGTTTTGCGTCTGTGTTTATGTGCAATCATGGACCTATAAAAAAAGGCGGACGGAACTCGCGCTACAACAAAACTGTGACGAAAAAATTTGGCGTTTGTCTATTGTGTGAGTGAATTTAGGGATGCCATGTTAGCCAAAACATTTTACCCATTTATTTTAAGAAAAACATAGATCGGCAGATGTTACTTGGAAATGTAGACAGAATTATTCCGTGCCATTTTAAAAGGATGAAAGGTGAATGCGTTGAGGTAGGCGCGAAATTTTCAATGTTCAAATTTTCTTACATTGTTTGCAAGTCAGTGTGTCAGGGTATGTAACTGGATACTCCATTTTGACTTGCTTGACTCTATACACACTTTTAGCTGTTTTTGCAGTAACGTGTGCGAGCACTTCCAAATAGGCATCGTAAAATATTCTTCCATGAAAGCAAATGTTGATGACGCTTAAACTGAATCTGAAACTGAGACCAGTAATGCCTGCAACACCAGTATTTTGATTCATCAGACTTGGTTGACCTTACGAGTGTACTGGGACTGAATGAACATTGATGATCCTGATGGTTAGCTGGAGATGCCGAAAATAGATACTATCGAATTGTTCCCAGTCGAAGAAAAGCGTCGAGGAAAGAAGAGGAAGATAATAGAAGGAGATACGAATAGTAGGGAAAAGTCAAAGAGATCAGGTGACGGAAAAAGAAGCAACCTAAATGAGTTCCATGTTCAATTGATAGTGGACCTTTATGATGCACATAAAAGTATTTTTTATTATTTTTGGAATAAAGACTATAAACTCAAATGCATATTTCAGTTAAATTTTCACTATCCTGTATATGTTCTCACTTCCCTGTCCATCGAAAATAGAAAAACCGCTATAAAATCAATATTTATCATAATTTTGTCTGGCCCGTTAAAAATTGGATATGTTGTAGTATATTCTCGGTCTTTAGTCACTGTTTATACTGATTACTAACAAAAACTGGAGATTCATTTTATGGTCCTAAATAATTCCACCGTGAGTAGAACTACCCATTTAACCATTAGTAACAAAATTTAACAATTTGTTATTTTAACTATGAATCAAAAAACTGGGCCTAAGTTGTTCTTTTTATTGGTCTCAATAATGCGCATTCGAAGCACACTGGCTTCGCCTTTGTCGGAATTCCACTTGAAACTCGAACCCAGATCTATTCTCGAAAAACTCGTAACTTTATGCCCTTACATTTTTTGCTTGAGCATGCTTATTTTCTACAGAAGTATGAAATTTTAATACCAAGTTTATACTTAGGTAATGGACAAGCACGCTCAAGCTGGAAATCTCACACCCGTATTCACAAACGATGCTTGCTTAAAATGGCGCATGGTCCACACATGCCGGACGGCCAACCTGGCAAGGCATTTTGAAAGCCGGCGGCATGTGTGGACGCGCCATAAGTAAAGCAGCAAATCTAACGCACAGCGTTGAATAGAGCTCTGGGATTGGTTCGTGTGTGACCCTATGCGTCCATGTGCACTGTGAGACCTCATAGTAATGTTTGTGAATACAGGCGTCAATTTAGAAAAATAGTGCTTTAGCATTAGTTATGAAAGTTGCTATAATTTCGTAATGCTTACTCGTTTGTGAGAGACGTAATGTTATAAAACGCGTTGTATTACGCCTGTTAAAAACAACTCCATCATTGAAGGTATTCCATAGCCGTGTAAGCCGTTCCTTTAATAATGCAAGCAGTTGGTCCCTCGAGCCCTTTCAACTGTAATGACATGCTACTACGAGTACATACTTACGAAACAGGCCTATTACCAAGGTCGACTGTAGAAGCGTTTTGTAGAAAAAAATANATCTTGTGTACATTATAATCATAATCTTATGCATCATCAATATATTACACTGCACAACAAAATCGAACTTTTTTTTTGTTGCATGAGATTTTTCTCTTGTTGTTTACTAATTTAGGCTCGCTGATTTTAAATCTACCCTCAGATTTTTTCCAGCAGCTCTAGTTTAGGAGATACAGGTACCCTCTTAAAATGTACTCTCCATTTGACTGCTGATATCGCTATCGTCAACGTCTTACTAGTTTATGTTTCTTTTTTTGCAATGACTTCGTCTAGAAGGACCTGTGTAAACAATCCAAATAGATTTGTCACATTTGTGGCAGATATACATTCAAAAAATTCTGTTTAAATGTGTCGGACTTCGTGAAAAATACCTATTTCGAGTACTTTTAACGGCTGTTGGAAACAAATAACAAGCCCTGGATACCGAATATAGTGTGTAAAACGTGTGTGGAGTCTTTACGATTATGGAAAAATAACAAGAGGGATCCCTTGAACCTTATTAGTCCTATGATTTGGCGTGAACCGTCAAACCACGACGACGACTGTTATTTCTGCGTTGTAAACATAACAGGAATTAATCGCTAAAATCATTCTAAGTGTGTTTATTCTAATGTGCCGTCAGTTACTAGACCTGTCCTGCGTTCAACTGATACACTAAAACCCCAACCAAGTACACCTCAGGTACTGTACTACAGGACGTCCGCACAAAAATGTTCAACGAATGGATCGTTTCGAAAATTGAGTGCTGAGAAGTTAAAAACTGAAATTTTCGATGGACCACAACTTAGAAAATTAATAAACGATGTAAAATTTACTGAAAGTATGACAAACGCTGAAAAAAATGCATGGAATGAGTTTGTTTGGTTCGTAAAAAACTTTTTGGGAAATAAGTAGTCCGTCAATTTTCCTGACCACGTCAATCAGTTAGTACTATACTTTCAGCAACATAAATACGACATGAGCATTAAGATGTATTTCCTTCATAGCCACCTTGATCGAATTCCTGAAAATCTTGGAGATTTAAGCGAGTAGCAGTGAGAACGCTTTCATCAGGATATTTGCGCCATAGAGGAGCGGTACCAGGGCTATTGGAGTGAAAGTATGATAGCTGAATACTGTTGGATTATCCAGAACAGTAGTAACACTCGAACTCATTCAATAAAGTCACATAAAAGAAAGTTTTGTACTAATTAGATAGTTAAATAAATAATTATATGACAGAAAACCATGTTTTTTTGATAAAAATAGCTACCCTTCACATCTGAAAAAGTAGAGCTGCTAGCGAAAATCTAAGTATAGATTTGGAATCAGGGTAGAAAATGCAGCTAGATCCATAAAAAACATTCCATGCAACAAAAATGCTGTTGTGCAGTGTTATTATTATCTCTGATAGATTTTTTTTAACATACAACCTGACACTGACTTGCAATC
>NW_021132082.1:0-1957 GCF_004193835.3 Ostrinia furnacalis | reverse complement strand
AAATAAATAAATAAATTAGCACTTTCTAACGCTGCCAAACTTCATCAGCACAAATCTGCTGTCAAAAATATCGTAAATAAATCAGCCTACCTACTTACAATCGCCCGCGGGGTTAAGTGCTTACTTACATCATTCTTTTTGAAGTGCCAAAACATGTTTGTAATGTGCTCATTAGTCTCAACTTTTTTCATTAAACAACTCCGTGTTCGATGTTTTTTTTTACTTTTGATCCTAAACTGCTGGACAAAGACATGCCCCAATGCAAGGATTTCGTTTCCGCTTAGATGGTTCCTGTGCTGCTCACAACTGGGTCTTCCCGCAACCTTAATAGAGCAAACTCTACGTTTATAATTTATTCCAGTGGCATTAACCTCTACAATGCTTCTAATAATCTAATCAAAGCTGCAATGTCACTACTTATTCCCGTCAATAGACTCCGGAAAGCTTGCGAACCAATAATGGAGACTAACATTGATGAAGCCTTTAAAAATTAAGGTTTGGTTCTATGGCCTTGTTAATTAGAGCATAATGTTGAGATCTCTGAAACAGTTTAGTCATTTTTTTCATTACCTATTTTTGTCAATCAACATAAAGATACATCTAGTATAGCTGTTTGAATTGACACATTTGTAGGTATAGAAAACATTTAGTTTGTCAACAGCATATCATACCATTTTTTTTCCAGGAATATGGCGGCCTATCCATACCTACCGCCGGGGGACGGCAGGTTATGTGGGGCTCAAACCCATTAAAACCTGGGGTGTTCCCTCTGCCACATACCTAGTGTTCGGCGCCTTAGTACTAGATAGAAACGACCAAGGCGCCTTCCGCGGACGTCCCTCCCTACACGGCGGGACCCACCACGCCCCCACTTTAAGATGCCATAATGCTCTTCATAATACAAAATTTCCGAAGTACATTGAACTGCACGAGTTAATTCATGATTTCTCGATCGATGAGCGGTCATCGGCCGTCATTAAGATCGATTTAAGTGTTTATAAATCTTTTTTTACGTTCATTACGGCTGTACTTCCCATTGAAAGCATCTCTGAGCCCACACACAAAGACGGTTACGGTTCTTCCTTCCGTGTGTGGGCAATCTGTAATTACGGCACATAACTGATGTGTCTAGCCATATGCAAGGCAAAACAGCAACTACACTGCAGAAAATACTTAAGCACTGAGTCACAAGGTAGACCGATGACCTCATAAAGGTAGCAGGACAGGAAGGCGCTGGATGGAGGCCGCTACACCGGGCGATGTGGAAATCATTGGGGGAGGCATATGGTCAGCAGTGGACGTCCTGTGTGTGGCTGAAATTATGATGGAAGCATTTAAGAGAGCCATTTCGAATATCCGTTTGTATAGTATTTTTTATGGGTATTCGAGAATCAATGATTTATAGTTAGGTAAATGCTTATCCAACCCGACTTAAGCTTAGACCCTAGGATCATCATTAACCCTTTCAGACCTGAATTATTTTTTTTCACCCGATCAATTTAGTAAAATTTATGCAACTAAAGTATAGTAAGGTATGTAAGAATAAAATAATGAAAAAAATCCTAGTGTTATACTTTTCGAGAAAATGCATTTTCTTTTTATGTCTACAAATGTGAACATCCGTCCCACGTGAAAAAAAACTTATAGGATTAACAGTGTTATTGAAATAATAGAACGTACTTTTATGGAACTCTTTTTAATTAGTGTTTATAAAAAATCATTTTTTTTATCTAAATAACAAAATTAAATGTCTTCTTTCATCATTATCATCATCATCTTCATCATCATCATCATCTCAGCCATAGGACGTCCACTGCTGAATATAGGACTCCCCCACTGGTTTCCATGTTGCCCGGTTGGTAGCGGCCTGCATCCAGCGCTTTCCTGCTTCGTTTATGATGTCGTCGGTCCACCTTGTGGGTGGACGTACCACGCTGCGTTGTTCCGGTACACTCTC
>NW_021132080.1:0-1316 GCF_004193835.3 Ostrinia furnacalis | reverse complement strand
TTTTATAGCCATGTAAACTTAAATGTTCAGTCCATTTTTAACTTTTCCGAAAAGTTCAAAGCTGAATAAAAAAAAAACTAGATGATATTTGCCAGTAAATTTAGATTTGATGCAACCCTATATCAATGCACGTCAAAACAAAATATTTACTTTGAGGCTACGCTTAGTAGTTTTTTTTAAATCGAAATTAAATGATGCGATTAGGGTATTTTGGTGAAATTACTAAAAAACTTAATATAAAAGTAGCCGCCTGACATGGAACGTGTTATGGGGGCTGAAAATATAGGAAATGACCCATTCTATCCGCCAAATCATTTTGGCACACGATGCGCCAAACACCCTGTATTTTACCGTTTTGTCGGCGTGATTAATATACATATCTTCACAAAATTACACCCCCTAGTGCCAATAGTTTCCAAGCGAAACCTCGGACAGACAGACAGACATATCGAAACTATAAGGGTTCCTTGTCAGGACTACGGAACCCTAAAAATGACATAACATAAATATGATAAAAATTAACTTTTTAAAAAAATAAAACCGACTTCAAATGCGTGAACACAAAAAAAAAACTAAAAATTAAAAACATTGCGTATAAAAAAGTTCATCCCCAATTTTCCACATTTGGGGGTGAAATATTTTCTTCAAATTCGCTTGAAACCACCCTTTTGATAATACCTATTCAACAAAAATTGATTTATAATCGGCGGAGATATTGCGTATAAAAAAGTTCATCCCCAATTTTCCACCCTTGGGGGTTGTTTTTTCTATTATTAAATTTAAATGGGACCACTCTTGAGGTATTACCTATACGCCGAAAAAAGATTTGTTCAAATCAGTTCATAATTGGCGGAGTTATCGCGTAACAAACATAGAAAAAAAAAACATACGGGTCGAATTGAGAACCTCCTCCTTTTTCGAAGTCGGTTGAAAATATTATGTATTCGTAGTTAAAGTAACCAATAGTCAAATTTGACAGCTGTCAAATGACAAGTGGTTAAATAACAGAAAAAAATGGTTTTTTAACAATGTTTAACTTGACTTTTAGTACATTTTTTAACTATTAGTTTACATTTTTATTAATATTTAACCATTAGTAGCAAAATTTAACAATTAGTTATTTTAACTGTGAATCAAAAAACTGGTCCTAGGTTGAAGCAATTGCTTGTCTTACTAAACGACAGGAAGCTACGGAACCCTGCATTGCGCGTGGCACGACACTGGGTTCCTGATTTTTTCATATAAATCTAATATACTCGAAGCATAGACAATGCAAAATAGGCATTTTATTAAATATCACGTGAGATTAGGGGGGT
>NW_021132079.1:0-2876 GCF_004193835.3 Ostrinia furnacalis | reverse complement strand
ATTTGACTTCAACATAAAACGATATCATTCAATGTTCAAGTCAGTCTTCCTTCAAAGTCCTACTACTAGTGTTGTCCGTGATCTGTTTCCCTACAGTGTTTTGTCTAAATCCGTAAAAGTTTGCTCTGTTTGTTAGGCATTTGACCGATTAGGTTTTATAACAGGATTTCTTATGTACTGACGACAGCATTACATTTGACTATATATTTTTGTCGCCTGTATTACAACTGTTTTCCACTGTGTTTAGCTTGAAGTGCTTTTATCTGTACATAAAAATCCTGTGGAAATATTTTGGCACGTAATAAACTTGTCTATTCAAAAGTTAACAAGTATCAACTGACAAGTGCTGCAGGTTCAAGGTCCTGTGCATGCCAAATATCTTTCGAGTGCCAAAAAAGGAGCGCTGCAGTTCTCAGAACGCTTTGGGGGTTCGGCCAGCTGATAAGGAATTGTTTATGTTTTATAGCGATTTGCCAAGAACTGTCTGTTCGTCATTTAAGAATAGATTTTCTTATTACGGATCACTTAAATTTTCTAGTTTCTTATCTGTGATTTCACTAAAAACTCTGTCGATATACGGAATGTAATAGACAAACTAGAACCTCTCACTTATTTTAATGTTGGTTCGGTAAAATATAACATGAAATTAAAGATAAGTAGAGATAGTAATTTAAAGCTCAACCTTTTGCAAACCTTTTTCGTGTACCATGTACGAGTATACATTTAAGGATCACTAACAGGCAGAATATTCCAGAACAAGCTTAGAGATACTACTAACATATGCACTTAGACCAAAGGCTTATCCTAACGATTGCGATGCATTATCCAACCATCTCCTCGCTAAAATCATTCAGTTGTTTATGGCAATGATGTAGAAAGCCTTATGATGTGTCCGATGGGGTTTCTAATGAGAAACGCAGAAATCTTTCGCACGTTTGCGACTTACTAAAGTTTTAGTTTACCATTTTTGATAAGGCAGAAAGGATGAGGCGAGAATAACGATCATAAAAGTTGACAGGGGTTTAAAAAGAAGGTCATCGGAGACTCACAAAGTTACCAACATCAAAATAAAGTTTAAATATGTATTAATTTGAAACTTATACGCAAAATTGATTTATCTGGCGGCGACGTAAAAAATTTATACTGTCATAAAAATACCCGTAACCAAGCATAGGTAGGAATTTATTTAAAACCGGCGAATGGTTTCGATTTACCACTAAGTCAATTGGTCCTTAATTTTTTCAAGCAATGATTTAAAACAAACTGCGCACGCACAGTGGGTGTCTCGCATAGCTCGGCCCGTTCTACTAATATAGGCAAAAAGTATGTTTATTTTTTGCAAATCGCAAAGTAAGAGGATATTCTGGACGTAAATATCGATCTAGCAGCCGTCTAGGTAAATCTTTTAAAGCTGTCGTTAGTCAAACCTATAAGGCGACTGCTTTATGAGTTTTTTTTTTTTGGTAGCATGCAATACAAGGTATTTATAAGTCTTAAGTAGAATTTAAATCTGCTGATCAAATCTTATTTTGCTGGCTCAAAATTCTAAACTACTTTCTACCTTTTTAACAAATTGTCCTTTCAATAAGTCAGTTTTAAAGTGAGTTGCACCACCTTATTTTAACCGTAACAACAACAATAACCGGTGATTTTTGTATGGAGTTTGACAGATTTTTGTCATTTGTCTAAGTTAAAGTAAAATGGTGCGATTACTCAGCCTTAGAGTCACATGCTTAAATTATTTAGCTGATGAATTCAATTTGAAACTTAAATTCAAAATAAAATTTGTTTGATTGATTTTCAATTTCAACTGGCTCTAATGTATCATAAGTCAGTTTTAATTATGTTCTACCGAACAGTGTAAAAGTGGTAAAAACTTGAAGCAGCAAAAAGTGCATGCCAATACTGAGTAACAAACTGTAAAATTGTTATTACAAAAATCGTATCGAATGGCATTCGTAGTTCGATCTGCCTGGTAAGCTATTTATATTTTAATTTATTCATACATTTATTGCCCCAGTAGTTCTTCAGTAGTCCAGAGCCCGCGGAAGATCGCAACGGAACGGGTTCTAAGTACAAGTCCTAAAATATAATTTTACCGTAGTTTACGCACTCTTGGCCAGGGTCTGTAATTATGTATAGATGGATAAAGCTGGCGCACAACACTTATATGGTGTTGGTGCGGTCAGGGCTGTATCTAGGGCGCCATTTTCGGGGCAACAACAAGGTACTCCAATAACCCTGTCCAGCTTTACCCAGAGTGAAGGAAGAAATCTCACTTATAAAATAATTACGAGTATTTAGATTATACTGACTTGATTGAGAGTCAAGTGGACAACAAAACGAAAATTAATTAATTGCAATTATTAAAGCAATCTTCATACATTTGCATTATGTAACCCATATCGGTTACATAATGCAAATGTATGAAGATTCATTCGTTCGTTCGTTCGTTTCAGCCAAATGACGTCCACTGCTGGACAAAGGCCTCCCAGGGCAGCGCAGGACCGTTCATTGTGGAAAACCGATATGTATAGATTAAATAATAAGCCTTTTATTTCCGAAAATATGTACATTTTACATTTAACACTTTATTAATTTAGGATTAACACTAATATAAACAAATAGGTACTTCACTTAAAAAAACTTTCATAAAATGTCTAAAATTTCAGTGTGCCTATTGGCAAAGGCCTCCTCCAACTCCTTCCATTGCCTTCTGTCCATAGAGGTCCTGCGGTCAACCTCAATTCGTCCTCCCATCTTAAAGCTTTGCGACCTCGGTTTCTGGCGCCATCTCTTGGGTACCACACTGTCACCCGTTTACACCACTTGTCCTTGTTACAGCGTAGCATATGTATAGATTAGTACTCTAATCC
>NW_021132078.1:0-755 GCF_004193835.3 Ostrinia furnacalis | reverse complement strand
ATATGAGGTCACACAGTGCGCGTGGACGCACAGGGTGACAAACGAACCAACTCTACTCTATTCAACGCTGTGCGTTCGATTTGCTGCTTTACTTAAGCAAGCATTGTTTGTGAATATAGGCGTAAGTGACCTAGCAAAGCTTGGCGGACGATGCTGGTTGTGGTCACGGGTTCGGACTCCACGGGGTACAAAACTAAATGTTACTGAGCGCTTGAGTACTCGTAACTAGATACAGGTTATTGTTTTCTAAGTGACACTTTCTAGAATGAAACATATGATAGTTTTTATCCCGGTTTTTAAAAGGCAAATATTTTCTACAAACACGATCGAGATTCACAAGGGCGAAGTGGGTAAAGCTAGTCATATTTCTAATTGGAGGGTAAAATGAAAACACTTATACAGTGTGAGTCACGATAAAGTGTACATATGAAAATAGATGAAACTAGACCTATTTTTATGGACAAAAAAGAGGTCAAAATTTTTTTGAGATTTTTTTTTTAATTTTTTATAGAATTTTTTCTCTTCCAATTACTTATTGTAAAGAAATCGTAATAACTTTTAAACTAAGCGGTATATCCTGATAAAATAAAAACAGTCGTTTCAGCCAAATGACGTCCACTGCTGGACAAAGGCCTCCCCCAAGGTTTTCCACAATGAACGGTCCTGCGCTGCCCGCATCCAGGCTCTTCCCGCGACCTTTACCAGATCGTCGGTCCACCTAGTAGGAGGCCTGCCCACGCTACGTTTTCCAGCCC
>NW_021132077.1:0-702 GCF_004193835.3 Ostrinia furnacalis | reverse complement strand
AATTTCGTTTATATAAATTACATTGATGTTTTTTTTTAGTTTTTTTTTGTTTCTTTGAGTAATATTTGATTTTAATATTGATTTGATTTTAAAGGTGGAAGAAAAAACGTAAGAAACTATTAATAGCAGGGTTACTAGCCAATGGATGGCTATTAATGGCTATTAATAGATAATAATCAGTTATTATCCAAACTAGCTGGCTACAAACCCATCTCTACCTGTAGACCTTAAAATTGAGGTTGTATTAAACAAAATGCGGTCTTATAACATTAAACACGTCGATTTGTTTGCGTTATCAAAATTTTACATACCAATTAAACAGAAATATACTGTATATCTCTAGATAAACTTAAATTCCACTTATTAAGAATAATAAATAAATTATAGATAAAATTAAATATTCATAGTAACAAAGTAATGATTCCTTACTTAAATTATCAAAAAAAAAATATCAAAAACAAACAATATTATTTTTTTGTATAGGGCTTATTAAAACACCGTGTTCGAATAAGTGCCGTGTGGTGACGGCAGAGTAGAATACATTTGTCACCAACCCCTACTCTTCCCGCGGGTGTCGTAAGAGGCGACTTAGGGACTACACATCAAACAGAGAATGGGCAGCAGCGCTCTCTGAAAAACATCAATCTTTTAAACTGCGATCTCCAACCCGCCTGCCAAGCGTGGAGATTATGGCAAAACCCT
>NW_021132076.1:0-743 GCF_004193835.3 Ostrinia furnacalis | reverse complement strand
TAAATGTCAAAACGAGGGTATTTGGTGGCAGTGCAACTCCATCTTTGCGAGTGGAGATGCACCTCACTGCAGAAACTCCTTGAGTGGAGAGACCAGCGAGAATTTCTGACTCGGGAACATTCTTCAAATCCCTCTCAACAATAACTCTTCGTGATGAATTCAAGGTAGCATGAGGGGTAACCTCAATAGGTATATCCCCAATTGCTGTTGAATTCAAGAGGAGTTCACTGTGGTGGGTTGTGGATGTTTCAACTAATATGTCTCCAGATCGAAGCTTCTTTACTGACTTTGGAGAGCCAGCAAGATCCCTCTAGTCCCTTCTGAATAAAAAAGGGGACAATTGCCCTAAAGGTTTTTCTGAAAGAGAATGTAATATAAGAAAATGAGGTACGTGTGTTACTGATGTTGAAGATTGTTCTTCTAAGTATTCAAGACGTGGTCGCTTACCCATTGACTGTTTTTTTACTATTTTATTTAAATTTTTTAGAGGATTCATAGGAAAAAGAAAAATTTCGGTACCCACTGACCCCACCCACCATGGAGCCCTACGAGGGGACGAACTACAAGGTCATCAAGGACAATGCAGCAACGCCAGGGTTTTGTGAGCACGATACCCAAACACCAGCATCAGGCACAATGTCCACAACACCCGTTGAGAACTTCCAACACTGGTACTTGGTTGACTCTAGCCCAAGTGGACCAGCCGATTGACCCAAGGGGGGCCACCCAAAGGCCACCCGTCT
>NW_021132075.1:0-527 GCF_004193835.3 Ostrinia furnacalis | reverse complement strand
TACGTGTTATTTTCTTCGTAGAGTTTGAAAATATCATACTTGACGTCATTGACGAAATTTCTTTTAAAGGTCAGCTAAAGTGATTATTGACGTAAAAGTAAAAGTCAAGTATACATTAGGTACTTGTAAGATATGAACGATAATGAGCTCTCTCCATACATAATTGAGTGACTTTTTATGTACTAGTTCATGGAACAATTTGTTTGTAGGGCCTATTTGTAGAACCATCATAAAGTTATAAATCAAGCTACACCAATGTAATGTGATATCTAAGTAGTTGTATTAGGTACTACTTTGGAATAATGTATACTCAAACGTAAGTACGACTGTAGAAATTAAAAAAGTGACGTCACATTATTTATGACAAAGGTTTAAAAAATGCGCGGTTTCTTCTCAGCGCTGGCTCATATTACTGTCCCGAAGCAGTGATATGGTTGGGACGTATAAAAGTGGTCTTTTGGAGCCTACTTGCAAAAAAAATACAATTTAGGTGTTTCGATTTAATAATTTGTATTCACAATTTACGC
>NW_021132074.1:0-1961 GCF_004193835.3 Ostrinia furnacalis | reverse complement strand
TTCTCCTTAACCAATTGAGCTGAAATTTGGTATACTTGTGTAAGTACGATGACAATGCAATATTATGGTACCATTGAGCTGGATGGAGTATGGAGGTGGCCATAGGAACTCTTAACGAAACGGCGGAATTACATCTAGTTTGGGTTCGTTGGACTTGTCTTTTCGAGCACTTTAGTGCTAGACGAGGTTCAGGGTCCTGATGATGAAGTCAAGAGGTGGCAGGAGCTGGCCATAGGAACTCCTAAACTAAAAAGTTAGGGGGGAATTATAAGCTGTCCGATAGGATCCGATGTTTGTCCTCAACACTTCGTTCGAATTCCTTACAAATACATCTGTGGCCAAAACAGATGTATTTGTTACTCTTCCACGCAAAAATGAAAAAATGTTTTTCTTTTCTGGAACGTGTAGTTCGAAAATGGTAAGGACAATTTAAAAGTTTATTCTTCTAACTAATTTTACTTTTAAAACATATAATTTTTTGCTTAGTTACAATTATGTTATAAGGCCATCATTTATCCTTTTATTTTACTTGGAGTTTAAAATATGTAAAGCATCTACATAGTAGATGTCCGATTAGTACAAGTTTTTGGTTACGGTATAATTTTCCGAAACTTTTCTAGAAGACCGTTGTGGAGACTTAGTTGCAAATGAAAGATTATTACTTTTTCATGATAAGGCTGGTTATAGATGTTTCTACAGTGTGGTAAAAATTTAATAACGTTATCTGGCAACCCAGAAGCGTTGTATGCTCTATGTCCCCTCTCTATGGTCTCTTTTTCCTACCATTCAAGTGTGTGCACATGGTTGTAAATTATCTTCGCAATAAATATAATATCACTGAAGTTAAGTGTCTTTTGTACCTGCCGCAACATTTTGTTCACAGTGTGTTTGAGTTTTTTAATATCTGTTCATTCTGTAACCGAAAATAAGGATGTTGCTAAGGGTTAAGGAACAAATAAACACCAATTGCAAACACAAAGCCACTTCGTAGGTATTTAATGTATGTATGTACATCCTGTATTTCAAGTAATTAAATAATATTATAAAATTATAGTACATGCTTAAAATACAGGATGTCCCAAAATTAACACGTCCCCGGCGGTAGTTGGGCCTCGGTTTAATCGAACGAGCCTATTGTTCGCGCCACTTTATGGCCTTCCCTTCCATATAAACCTAATTTCATAAAAAGCACTTGACAGCCAGTGCTATTTAAATGCGTTTTATAAAATGAGGCTTATATAGAAGGGAAGGCCATAAAGTGGCGTTTAGATAGATATTTATTAAAAATAGAATTGATATTTTATCATTTCATTTCATTTTATTTCCTACCCTGTGGGGACAGGGTAGGTTATGTGGGGCTCACCAAGTCAGAAGGACGAGGCATATCCACTAAAAAGACCCCGGTGCTCCGTCACTACCATAAGTGGGAGGAAACTGTGGGTTTCCGAATAAAGCCTTCTCTACCAGAGCTCCTCCTGGCGATTGCCCTACAAGCCCCCCAGGACGGGGGGCGATAGGAGCAGCTGGAAGCACACAGCTGTTCCAGTCCGACGGTGGTGGTGACCTGTGCAATGCAGGCGGGGGCGTCGCAGGGCCCCCGGCCCGCTGGCCATCACCGAGGAGAGGAAAATGGAGGCGATCATATTGTCGCCTCCTCTGACCCCTCCGCCGTCGCCGGAGCGAGGGCGCGTTTGGAACTTTGGATCATCCTCGCGCTCTCGATCCGCGGCATGGTTCGTTTACCTGGTTTAACTTCTTACGCAGACCCACAATATATCTGAAAAAAAAACAGTCACAAAATAAAATAAATAAATTATGCTTTCAAGACACACAAGTTCATAATAATTCGCCATAGCTAGATAAAAAACCACCTAACACCTTTTTGTAAAAAATATCAATATCACATTATTTAGACTTAAATAATGAATGATTTACATAACATATCAATGAAAATTATGTAC
>NW_021132073.1:0-748 GCF_004193835.3 Ostrinia furnacalis | reverse complement strand
GACAAAACGATGCGGCAGTTTAACAAACAACAGCAGGGGCTCACCAGCGTGCACCCCTGCCCTTTTTGTCAGAACTTGTACTGATAACCGGCAAAGAAACTGCGGCCCACAGTGCTATAACCAGCATTTTCTTCAAAATACGGATGGGAGTTCCGATACGGATGGCCCACCGGGTACAACGGTGGCATCTCGTCGGTCAGGTTATTCACCCCCACCGTCACTTCGCCATATTGATCAAAATCGTATTGCAGGTTCAGGTTGAGCCGCTGATAAGTATCCAGCTTGCTCCAGACACGCTGTGATACATCTTTACCGGCCGGATCTTTCACCACCCAGGTATTCCAGCCTTCGGCGGTACCGCTGTAGTACCAGGTCAGGTTTGCGCTGAAGTCCTGATAAGCCCAACGCGCGCCCAGTTCCCCTTTCCATTTCGGCAGGTATTTGTCTTTGGTTTCATCCTGCCGCTCACCATCGGCATAAGCCTGATACTCTTTTTCGACGATCATCGACAGCTTAGCGGTTAGCTTCAGCTTACCAAAATCACCCAGGCCCAGTTGCTGGCTTAGCTCGGTATCTACACCTTGCGATGCTTCATAAGCACTGTTGATAGTGCCACTGCGCACACACAACAGGTCTTTATAGCTCTGGCCGGCCGGTTGTTGCAGCAGATAACCGATAGTGGGTAAATCGTTGCAGCTGTTGTATTGGCCGGTCATGTCATACAGCGGGTTGGTCAGAATTCGGCTGG
>NW_021132071.1:0-76404 GCF_004193835.3 Ostrinia furnacalis | reverse complement strand
CATATTTTTTATGATGGGAAAAGAGAACAATTTAATATCAAATTGTTTCATTTAAGCAGCTCTTTTGAAAACAACTCTGTATGTTGGGAAAATAATTTACTTAGTATTTTTAACAACAAGTACAAGAGTAGGAATTGTAATACGTCATTGTAGCCTGCCTGACGCATGATTAAGTATAAATAAAATGTTATTATACCTCAATAGCTCAAAAAATATTCGTCTGTAATATTACTCAAGCTACAACAGTATCGTCATAGAGTTTGCTCTATAGCTTTGCTCTTGATTCCTATTATCTAGATCGGACAAACAAAGCTAAACAAACAAGAAATGAGCACTACATTTCTCCCTATCAAAGTCACGCTATCTGAAGTCAGGGCGCCATTTTGTCCGGTAACCGGCTCCAGGCGGTTTCATCCGGATCTAGCTGGACATTATTCAGGGCTGCCCCTGGATGTTAGCCCGGTCTCATTTGTGTTGTGATTTGTGAATAGCTAAAGTAGTTTAGTATTGTATTAATTAGTAATTTATTGTAATAAATTTTAAATGAATTTTTTGCTTTATCCTTAATTCAGTATATAGTAAAATGCAGTTACTTTGTATGTTACAATTTCACTGGCACCAGATATACCTAGTTCCCGATAGACACCTGTCTACCAAATTAAACTTAGCTACATACTAGTGACTTCATCTGCTCTCTATCCAAAAGTGATATCAAAAGTTTATCTGACATTTCTAATGGGTTACTAGAAAATCAGAAAACGATGAAACATGTTCTTACTTTAGGGCTGATTTTTCAATCGCTGGTAAACTTTTAACTGAAGAATAAGTTTGACACAATGACAGCTTCAATATGGGAAATATGTCAAAATGACAAGGTTATTCTTCAGTTAAAAGATATCTGACGATTGAAAAATCAGCCCTTAAACAACTAATTTAAATCGAAACAATACGGCGGCCATCTTGCCAGCCTGATCCGGTTAGCACCGGCCGTAGCCAGTCTAAGGCGGCTGTCTCAGCGCCGCCCAAATGAAACTGTCTGGATGCGGTCCTAATCTAGCCTGGCCCCTTGTTTGCGTCTGTGACAAATGCTCTTTCATATTGCACTATTATGCATAGCTTTGGCACGAGAGATTTGGTTGGGCGAGTTGGTAACAGCTCAGTACATAGAGGAGCTTTTCTAGAAATACAGTGTTCAATATTTTTGTAATAATATTACTAGACAAAGAGGGGCCTTTATAGATTTTATTCTTCTCGATAGACCGACGATTTCAAGCTACTTATGGCGCTCCTTTGTGGAGGCTTAACCCTCCGTGTACGAGGTGACTAAAAGTTACGTCCCGTACCAGGTGGGGTATGACAAACCCCAATATACAAAGTGATAAAATTTTCATTGAAAATTTTTTTAGGTGGAATTTAATATTTAATATTAATTTTTACGTATGCTAATTAGGTTTAAGAAAAGCTCTGAGCTGAAAATATGTAAAATAACATTTTTATCATAAAAAAACAAAAAGCCACAATTTCCGTTGTTCTTTTAATTTAGGAATCAGTTTCTTATGTATAATTTTTAATTACTGCCTTTAATTATGACAACCGTTTTTATTTAACAAAGTACAAGATATTTACTTATAATTTAAAAGTAAATTAAAAACTGGAAGGGTATAAATTTATTTTGATCATCGGTTTTCAATTTACCACAATTCTGATGAAAGAAAATGAGTATGCTCAATGCATAAAATGGGAGCGTAACTATTTCATTTATTTATAAAATATGATATTCCATTTCAGTAGCCCATAAATTGTATCACAAAGTATAAATTGTAGCCCATAAGTGTATGTTGACATACATCTTCGGATCTCACTACTAAAATTCCAGATTCGCACTAAAAGTCATCTCATTTGACTAAAAGTGCTTGAAAATTTCAGATTCCGTGAAAATCACGAAAAATATTATTTGTATTGAATTTTATTCAATTTACAAAGCTTAAAATATATAAATTACACCAAAACTGTTAGATTATTTTTAAAACTTTTTAACAACGTCCCGTACCAGGTGGGGTGTGTGACACCCACACGCACTTTAAAGGCATCTAACTCAGTTGGTAGTCACCGCTGGACAGATTTTGCAACGCTGATCGAAGCAGCAGCGCCATAATTCCAGCTACTGAGAATTTCAAATTCAGCACTTGCAAATTTTTAAAATTATGGCGATTTTTAAAGGACTGGGGTGTGTCACACCCCACCTCGTACAGCGAGGGTTAAATGTGTGTTTCTATAGTCTGATGATGCTAGCGATGGTTTTAAGAGCATTGAAGAATATGAATGTATTGATCTGCTTGGCTATAAAATCAATGCCAACTATAGTTGACCTATTAGAAGACTTTTGTGTATTTTATGACAGACTAAAGAAAAAACAACTTTAAATTGCCTACCAGAACTTGGACAAACACCATTACTACAAACTCCACTTTATTTTAACCCTGCAAAAATATGCTTGAGTTAATTATTTCACTAATAAATCTTGGCCCATCTAATTAGGCGCCAACTCGCGAAGTTTGCGAAAAATGCCGGTAAAACTGTTAACTTTGTAAAGGTATCTTTCGTGGATTTGCGTCGACGGGAGTTCTTGAAGTTACCCTATCAACGGGGGGTTTTATTTTTGTCTCACTGGTAATTGATTTGATTTGTCATCTCATCAAAATTAGGCACTACTTTACTGGGCGTGAATCGACCCCAAAGAATGCCCCAGAGAAAGATCCCATCCATTGCAGCTGCTGTCGGCTGATTTTCTGAAGTCATCAGTCCATCGAATAAACTTATTCAACCATATTTAGCAACAAACACTTGTCTGTGATAATTGTAATCTCAAGAAAAATGTGTCAAAAATCTAATCAAACAAATCAAAAATATTTTATTCCATTTTGACCACTGGTGGCACTTGTGAACGTCAAATACGGTAAAAAAAAGTTGCCCTTAAGGGGCATTTTACTATTTCGTCTCCTTATCTTGTCGGCCGTTTGGTGTAGTGGTTCAGAACGGACTACTATCATATGCCGAGAGGTCCCGGGTTCGATTCCCGGCCGGGCAGAAATTGAAATGATGAATTTTAATTTCTGTGACGGGTCTGGGTGTGACTAGTTATGTATAATATTTATGTATTTGTTAAGCTAGCACCCATAACACAAACATTAAGTTGCTTACTTTGGGGCTAGCTGGCGCTGTGTGAAATTGTCCAACGATTTATTATTAAAGATTTATTATTTATTATCTTTGTAGTCTGACAAACTGTCGCCTAAACTTTTCTTCTTATTTAATTACTTAACCAGATCCAATTCAAATAAACCTTGCTTCCTTTTAATAAAACTTACCCGTACTCACCGAAGATAGCTAATTCTCAAAGTTATTTGTTGCCGAAATGTCGGAGATTCGGTTCCGAGCACGGCTGAATGGACGTCCGGAGGCTTGAACCACGACCGAGTTGAGCTATCACTTAATTAAGTATCTGGGTACAACAGCACATCAGGCTAAATATAGACATAGCAAAATATAACCTATTACAACTACATTGACACCATAGAGTTTACCTTGATATACTGGCCTTAAACAGCAGGTTACAAGCCATCGTTAACCTATTGGTTTGTAACGATTTTGTAACATTTCGGTTAACAAGATATTGATGAAAATTATTTTGTCAATAGACAAGTCCTTGGAATTTGATTGGCGTTTTGATTAAGACTGAAAATAGTTGTATTCACGTGAAAGTTGAATTAATACTCAGGTGTATGGTAGCTAATCGTTAGGTAAAATAACTACGAAGATAATTAATTCAAGTGTAAAAGAACAGACAATATGAGTAACAAATAGGTGTATGTTTTATCTACTTACCTCATCTTGCTATATGGCTACTAGATAATAATTAATACCTACTCAAATGTACGTTTTTAAGTCTATAAACCTGAATTTTTCGTTTCAGCCAAATGACGTCCACTGCTGGACAAAGGCCTCCCCCAAGGTTTTCCACAATGAACGGTCCTGCGCTGCCCGCATCCTGAATTTACTAAAGCCCAAATAAGTCCACCCAATCGTCATTTATTCAGCAACAACCTTACAGTCTCAAACGGCACTATCTCGGCTCTAACTATAGCCTAACAAAGTACTACAGCGCCTGAAAAGATACGCTGTTTCAACTAATCACTTCTTATCTCAACTTGATAATAATAATAACTACTTAAACCTGCATTCACTGCGGCACAAATAAGTCCCAATCGTCATTTATTCAGCAACAACCTTACCTACAGTCTCAAACGGTGCTATATCGGCTCTAACAAGAGACTAACCAGGTCCGCGGCACTACAGCGTCTGAAAAGACTATAGAAAGCGTGAAAATGTGGTAATAATAAATACACTGTTTCAACTAGTCACTTCTTAACTCAACACTAATGAGTGTAGTAAGAGTAAGGCACAAATGAGTCTCAATCGTCATTTATTCAGAAACAAAAGAACCTTACAATCTCAAACGGCGCTATATTGGAGCTATTTTAACCGCCTCTGTGGTCTAGTGGTAAGACCACCTGCTTCAGACGCAGAGGTCCCGGGTTCGATTCCCAGTGGGGGCAGATTTTTCTGTTCGGTTTGGTTGGTGGTAGGGCTTGTTCTAAGTCTGCCTGGCTAGCTACCACCATCTTACCTAAGTCTGTCGCCATAACAACAATGTTCACAGCATTATTGTGTTCCGGCAGTTAGAGGTAAGATAGCCAGTTCCTCCGTGGTTGAGGATTCCGGGTGAAGCTCGCTTCCACCTTCGGCCTGATCGTCACTTACCATCAGGTGAGATACAGGCCAAGAGCTTCCTCGTTGTGGATAAAAAAAAAAAATATTGGCTCTAACTAGAGCCTAACAAAGTCCGCGGCACTACAGCGCCTGAAAAGATCCCGTTGAAGGCACTATCCTGCCACTCTCGTTGTCGCCGCATCTAATTGGCTTTGAGCTATCTCAAAAGGGAGTTGGTGCGATACGCGCGGTTTTCCAGTGGTGTCGACTGTGATGCAGAAATGTTTCACTTTTTATTTAGTACTGTTTAAAATGTCAAAGGTAATTTTTCGCAGATATATTATGGCTATTTTAAAGCAACAATATTTCATTTGCTCATTAATACAATAAATAATGACATGAATATCCGAGAATCGATAAAAACTATTAACTATAAAAAAGATTTAGTCCTGACACAGATAAGTACTAGTACTTTGTGTCACAAATTATAATAGCGTGCAAACCTTATAAAAATATGCACGATAAACTGAGGAATAAGGAAAACTTGCTAAAAGTTTTAGTTTTTACTCGATATAATGTTACTGAAACGTGCTTAATAACGAGCGTCGAGGACGCTGTGGTTTAATTTGATATGCTTTTGAATAATCTATTTTAAAACTTATCCCAGTTTATAATCGATTTTATAAAAAGTAATAAAAATGACTTGCCCCGTACGGTAGGTACGGGCCGTACCTAGATAGTGTTTATTTTCTAATATCACACTTCCGATTATGATCCTAGTAAAAATTGACAGATCTAGCTTTCGGAAAAAAACTGTGTATTAAAAAGATGAATGTAAGCTATGGTTTGTCAATTCACCATTTAAAATTCGCATCTAAAATTGTTTTTATATAGCTGTGATCGCAAAAACGCATTCCGATTAGTGCCAAATGGAGAAGCACACCTTACACTTAAGTCTTCATTGACATCTACGAGCCCATTCATAGCGCTCAAAATATTGACAACCCCTTTCAAGCTCGCTTGAAAAGCGCTCGAAAGAAAAAGGAAGGAGGCCCGATTTTTCCCTTACTTCCGGTTTGAATGGAACGCACAAGAGTGCCAAATAAGGCTCCGCACTCGCAGGCCTTAGAGTGTTTTCGTAGCAAATTGCTAGATAGGCTTTGAGGTAGAAGACTCGGTTTTGGATGCTCCTCTCTGTTTGTTCAAGTATTGGACTCGTTTTGGGGAGACTTTTCAGTTTTGTGCACGCGAAATTATATGGATGCAGGGGAGAGATGAATAACGGTTAGATAGTGCAGTTGTGCCTTGTTTGCCTTGGCCTGCGGTTGAAATATAACAGCTAGTGGTTTGTAGTATCAATTGATCGAGCTAGTGAAGTGCTAACTTTTGGACTAAGGTCCAAAGTCCAAATTTTTGAGTAACTTAATTATTATTAAATCTTAGATTCAGTTGCCTTCCTCTCATCATCACTTGCCAAGATTATAACAATCGTAGACTCAAATAAATAAAAAATGCACTAGTAGGTATTTCTATTACTAGTGTATTTTTTTACCTAGTAGGTGTAGTGTACCTTGATGACGTACGTACAAGAGTTAACGGCTAGGCAAGTCTAAGATTTCATATATCCACCCGCCTATGTACCTATACCTATTCCATTAAATTTTTAGCTTAGTATAAAATATCTAAAACAGCCCCGCAATGCCATAAAAAATAACGTCAACAATACTCGCACAGCGTCCAAAATGTCCGTCCAAAATCGGGCAGCGATCGCACAATTTTGATACAATGACAACGGAGCCTGTGCCCATTACCGCGCTCGCAGCAGAATTGATCATTAGCGCAAATACACAGCAGCGGACTGGAATATGGATGCTGGCATTGTGAAGTCTGAAGCGAGGTTCATGCCCGTTTTTATCATCAATCCCCAATTTTTAAGTGACCCCTATAAAAACAAAATTCCTGATATGTGTTTCTATAGGGGTCACTTAAAAATTAGGGATTGATGGTGTAAACGGGCATTAGATAGGCAATATAACTTGCAGAAATTGAGTTCCGCAAGCTGTTTACCATTGTGTAAGTACGAGTAGATAGCTGTGGCAAGCCAACTTCTGCAAGATTTGCACAGTGGTCCAGCAGTCCTTTGGCTGAAATTTTTTATGTGACTTATTGCCCGAGACTTCACCCGCGTGGATTTCAGAATGTTCTAGAAAAATATACTGAATATTATTGTAATAATATTCATGTTACAGGTAAGGTATGAAATCTAGGAACTGTATAAAACTCCTAGGAAATGTATAAAATTTTGATTCAGTTAATATTTAATACGCACATATTCTAGGAAATGTATACATTTCCTAGGAATTTTATAGAGTTCCAATATCGTATTAGGAAATGTATAAAATGAACGCTATGTCTAATTAAAATAAATAAAACACGTCGTTTTTAAATTAAGAATCAGAATCTTTATTTGAGACAATTACGTAACAATCACACATCATATAATATCTTTACAAATTCAAGGATCAGAGATTTTGTTAAGGCTTTCAGTGAGACTTTCAAGTAACAATCCTACGGTTTTTAAATTATAATATCTTCACACTTCTTGTTTATTTAAGAAATAGAGTTTTATGTCCATGCATATTCATGGAAATATTAAAATATCACATTTCCGATTGCTGTTTAGGAAATGTATAAATTTCCTAGGAAATGTGTCTAATATAATTTACATCACACAGTTCCGGGTGATTTTAGGACTTACATACAATTCCTAGGAATTGTATACAATGACGGATTTCATACATTTCCTGTAACATTCACACATTTATAAATAGGTTACCTTGTTACAAACTTTAGCCTAAATATCCGGCCGAATTATTTATTATCTACAATCAGTAAAAGATAAGAAGGTTTTTCTGCAAGCTTTATCGAGTGAAATATGTTTTGTGTGATAAACTACGGATCTTTTAAATAATAATTTTTATCCCTACTTCTCTCAAAAGAAATTGGCCCTTCTTGATGTGAGAAATAAACTGTTTTTACAATATTATAAACAAAAGAAAATCTTAAAGCTGACGCTAATTATCTTTATAGGTACAGAAAGGATACAAAAACCAAGTACAAAATAAAAATTGTAGGTTTTTAATTTAAAATGCTATAATACCCTAATGTAATACAAGTATTTAAACATAGGTAGATACGTCATACATAGCCATAGTTACAAGCTTCGCATAATTTGGGACGCCACGGTGGCGCAGTGAAAAAGTATCAAAGGACAAGTATTTATTTATTATTTTTTGTTTTATTGGTCTCTCTAAAACAGGGGTGGCCAACAAGTCGTCGACTATTAGTCCAGTCGATCGTGGCAAGGCAAAAAATACTACATGATTGTGTACTAAACTATGCTGTTTCATTTAAGATTTCAAGAAGTATGTAAGTGGTAGATTTCGTTAGTAAACAATAGATCTTATGTCTAATCAAGTTGGCCACCCCCCGGCTCTAAAAGCTGTGTTATTTTATCAATAGAATCAGCTCCTTACTGTTTCGTTTTACATTATTTATACATTCAGCTTTGGTCTCTTTCAATTGCTTAAGTTTCTGACTGTTTTACGATCCAGTTTTACAGGTCTTTAATCCGCTATCGCTTGCCACTTTACGCGCAGCCTCCAACTAATTCTGAGTGTGCATCGTGACAGGTGCACTCACTGATGACCCCCAGCTTAGTTGATGTGACTTCTGTTCAGCGAATGCAGCTATTTCAGTAGATATACCGCTGATTTGCTAACTATGAGAGGACATTTCGTTTTGTTGGCTACCATTGTTTCAACTGTAGTGCAAAATTACCTCAAATAACACACTAAGCGAGTCTCTCATTGAACTATAAAAATGGGAAGGTATGTATACACACAACAGTTCCAATTCATTGGCAAATAGAAACTGAACTAAAAGCCAAACAATCTATAGCGAAAGGTAACTGACACTGACTGACTCACTCATCAGGAAATCTCAGAAACTACAAGTGCTAGGAGTCTCAAATTTTGCATGGGGGTCCCTTTTGGAACGTAGGTGCTCACTAAGACAGGATTTGGCAAAATTCAACCCCTAAGAGAATAAAACAGGGTCCACGCGTACGAAGTCACGGGCGGCCGCTAGTTACTTATAAACTGACTTGAAAAAATCGTACTCCCTAAGGTGGGAATCGAACCCACCATTTATCTTCACATCTGAATACAACTAATTCACAATTGAGAAACATATATAATTATTAAAGTCCCTAAACAACGACACATAAAACTAAGTTCAAACTTAAGTTTTGTTTTCAGTCTTTGGTTGGCTGAATTTCAGTATTTTGTGTTCTGATTTATGTCTAGATTTCCTAGCTGATTGTATTTTATTTTATTTGTAACTTTGCGATATAAAGAGTTTCTGTCTACCTATCCAATTAGATCAATCACTAGTAGTCCAGTCATTACGTACATTCAAAAAAGAAAATGAATTTGCGCTTCTAATTTTTTAATATGTTGTAGGGGATACCTAGAAAAGCTTAACTTGAGATTGTCGACCAAGCTTTCCTAGGAGCTTTCGCCGCCATCTTGGAAAACGCTTAAAATTTGTTTTTCGGCAATAACTCGGCTATCCGATGAGATTCGAAAATTTTTGTAGGACACTTTTTGTAGCTTTCTTTGTGCTCTACAATAACGCCCGAACCATTTTTAGCGTATCATGCATCGTTATCGAGATATCGATCGATAAAGTCAAAAATTTTGGACACAAATTATTTCGGAATAATTAAATAATTAACGTCAGATACGTACAACATAACTTCGAAGGAAAGGTTGCAATCATATTCGACGGTTATCCGACTGATATGACACTCGCTGGAACGAAAACTTCGGAAAGAGTACGACGTTCGAGAAAAAACCAATCGCCGGAGTTCACATTCGATGAGACAACTACTCCAAAAGTTAGCCAGGAGAAGTTTCTCACAAGGGATCAAAACAAGAACCAACTAATACAAATGCTTTGCCGTTACTTAAAAAAAAGTAATTAAAAAGTAATTAAAAGTAATTAAATTTTACTTTTTACTTTTTAATTAATTATTTAATTATTTCGGAATTTTTCATATTTATTAAGACCCAAAGAAAAAAAAAGAAAAAAACAAAAATTGTGTCCAAAATTTTTGACTTTATCGATCGATATCTCGATAACGATGCATGATACGCTAAAAATGGTTCGGGCGTTATTGTAGAGCACAAAGAAAGCTACAAAAAGTGTCCTACAAAAATTTTCGAATCTCATCGGATAGCCGAGTTATTGCCGAAAAACAAATTTTAAGCGTTTTCCAAGATGGCGGCGAAAGCTCCTAGGAAAGCTTGGTCGACAATCTCAAGTTAAGCTTTTCTAGGTATCCCCTACAACATATTAAAAAATTAGAAGCGCAAATTCATTTTCTTTTATTTGCCTTTTTTTCGGACGAAATGACTGGACTATAGGCATAGTCTAGGTTTGCTTGAATGGCGTCGAGATTTTGCGGAGTTTTATAATATTTTATAAAATTTTGCATTCAAACGAGTAGCTCTTTATGCAGTGCTAATAACATCCGTATTCACAAACATTACTATCAGGTCTCTCAGTGCGCGTGGACGCACAGGGTCACACAGGAACCAATCACAGAGCTCTATTAGACGCCGTGCGTTCCATTTGCTGCTTAATTAAGCAAGCATCGTTTGTGTATACGGGTGTAAGTTATGCATTCTATCACTAAACTGTAACATACACACCTAGTATCCGTTCGTAAGTCTAACTAAATGGATGTGGAAGAGTGATGGCGCGCGATAATCAATAGACGGCCGCTCGGAAGGCGGTTCGTTATTCAACGCTACACGAGAGATGTTATCGTAGATTCACGCCTCCCCTAGTTAGGCCGGTACTCCAGGAAAGCTTAAGGCGTAAAAGAAACGCAAACAGCTGTGAAGAAGATCGGGAAGGGGATAGCTGAGAACATGCAACTACCTAAAGAAGATAGCTTAGAAACTAGGATTATTCATTTATTGATTGAATGTTAGTTATTCAACGCTATACGAAAGATGTTATCGTGAATTCACGCCTCCCCTAGTTAGGTTGGCACTCCAGAGAGGCTTAAGGTGAAAAAGAAACACAAACAGCTGTAAAGAAAATTGGGAAGGGGATAGCTGAGAAAATGCAGCTACCTAAACTTATTCATTATTTTATTGATTGAAGGTTCGTCATTCAACGCTACATGAGAGATGTTATCGTGGATTCACGCCTACCCTAGTTAGGCCGGCACTCCAGGGAGGCTCAAGGTGTAAATAAAACGCAAACAGCTGTGAAGAAGAGGAAGGGGATGCCTGAGAAACTGCAGATTTTTTCAATACTCAATACTCGTATATTGATTGAATTTATTAGTTATTCAACGCTAAATGAGAGATGTTATCGTGGATTCACGACTCCTCTAGTTAGACGGAGTCTTAAGGCGTAAAAGAAACGCAAACAGCTGTAAGGAAGATCGGGAAGGGGATAGCTGAGAAACTGTAGGATTATTAATTTATTGATTGAACTACGGAATATAGACAATATTTTTACTGCAATTTTGCTGACAATAACTGTGTACACTTTAATACCACTTTAACACGATCTGTTATATTATATGGTTGGGAGAACAAAGATGGTTAGAGGAACAATTAATATGTCAGGATAAAAAAATACTACGAGTTAAGTATATCATGAGAAAAGAGGCATAGTTTAGACGAAACTTAAAAGAAGACAACGTTTGCAAATATGAAGTATAACATTTGACATAAAATATATTATTATTATCTCTACGACTAGAAATCAAGCCTAAAAATGCGCGATATTTAGAGCAAACATTGAACATTCGTAAGAATTACAAGTACAAACTTTACACTGTTCAAAAGCTTACGTTTCTATTTTTCAAATAGCTTTTCCACGCAGAAAAATTTGTCCATTTGATTTACTTTGTTCAGAAAAATATCAACTTTACGTAATATTAATCTGAAAAAAATATTTTTACGAGTAAACATTTCCCAAGAATAGATTTTTGTACGCACTAAAGTGTGCTAAAGTCCTCTTACATAGAATAAGTAGTTATGTACCAGCTTTCCTCGTAGTCATAGAAATCCTGTATAAAGATATGACTCTCAGTTTTATAAACAAAACTTGGTTCGACAGAATGTTCGCTGTTTAACTTCTAATCATAGCATTTTCTCGAATAAACATTAATTTGTACAAAAGTCTGTGATGCAGCTTCATCCGTCCATTCAACGAACAAACAAACAAACTTCAGTAATAAGCTAACTGTAAATGAACAAGCGTTTGGCTGTATTTAAAGGGATCGGTTAACTTTTGCAAGAATTTGGAAATTGTTTCATGGTTGGTGCCAGAAAAGATCGTACCTATTTTGTGTCCGATTTAAATTCAAGTAACTTGCTTGTTTCATTAGAATAACTTGCTTGACATTAAAAATGCTTCGTTCTTTCAAACGAAAGACGTCCACTGCTGGACAAAGGCCTCCCCCAAGGATTTCCACATTGGAATTGCATTAATGTACAGTCGCGGAATGAAAAGGTTCGTCACCTTAGTGTCGGTTTTCGCTTGCACTAGGTGCTGTGAGAGTCAAACCTGCCAACATAACAGTGCAAGAAACAGTGCTGCTAACATTTAAATAAATATGAAGTTTGCTAACGAATAAGGTTTTGCTTGTTTATTTTTCTATCCCATCAGTGCAATGCAATGATGACATTGACCAATTGACAATAGTTTTTTTTATTTAAAAGAAATAATAATGGCAGGTTGAACCAACAAGAAGGTTTTAGTTTATCAATCATAATAATCTTCTTGACAAGATAAATCATCAAACATTGATCTGAATAATTTTGAACTTTACTGACGAACAGTTAAAGATTATTTTCTCTAACTCGAGATTATTCTGCAACATAGTTTCAAAAGGTAATATGTGCTCGTGATTCGTTGAAGGAATCAATTTGAAAACTGACGAACCTTTTCATTCCGTGACTGTACTTACAAACTTGTTGTAAAATATACTACAGTTCAACGACGGGTTTCAAATTGTAGGTTTAAAGAAAACGGCAAATGCGGGTGTAGTACTTCGCGTAACGAACGAAAACCAAATTAAAAAGTTACAATCCGTCGCCGGTATTAAATCCGCGGGCTTACGTTTAGAAAAACCGAAAGGACGTCGACCTAGAATTCTTGTTAAAGACGTACCCGCAACATTAGAAGACGCCGCATTTATGTCAGCTTTGTATAGGCAAAATATTAAGGATGAAATGTCTATTTCTGAAGACAATTTTATTAAGTCAACAAAAATAGTTCGTCGTCGTGTTTTAAACAACGGTAGAAAATGGATCGGTTTAGAGCTCGAGCCCGAGATTCGTAAACATTTGATAAATACAAAGGAAAAAATTTTTATTGATTGGGCTACCTGTCGCTTTAACGATGACGTAGAAATAGTTCGTTGCATGAAATGTCAGCAATATGGTCATGTTGCGAAATTTTGCACGGAAAAATCTAGCTGTTGTGGGTATTGCGCCGAGGCCCACGATACGAAAGATTGTATTAAAAATACCGCCAAAGACTTTAAGCCAGTTTGCGCGGCATGTAAACGTTTTAAAAAACCAAACGACCATTTAAGCGGTTCGCCCGACTGTCCGAGTTATAAGGCAAAATTAGAACAACTAATATTAAATACTGTTTATGGCTAAAGTCTCCATAGGCCAATTAAACCTCCATAACGATAAAATTGCTACGTTGGAGTTGGACAGACTTATTGTAGAATACAACTTAGATCTCGTGTTAGTACAAGAACAATATCAGCGTGTCGGCGTGCGCTGCAAAACTATTCAAATTAATATAGATTTGCTGTTTGGGCGCAAGTTTTGTAAGAAATTGCAACAAAATAATGACATTGTATGTGTAAACAAACAATACCATCCATTAAAGGCTCCAGACATCAGTATGCAGCAGAATCAGCGCAATAAAAAAATAGCGCAATATTTTGTTGCAATTTCTTACAAAACTTGCGCGCAAAAAGCAAATCTAGTATGAAAATAATTAAACTTCTAATGCTCGTAACTCAGTTCAGACTGAGTTTAGAGGTATACATGCCATAGTAAGTTTGGTTTATTACACTATTTTGTAATCAAAAAACAAAGTTTGGTCGATGGCCGCGCGAAAAAAAAAAGACGCCACCTTCCATACAAAATCTGGCATTGCCATTAGATATTGCTTATATTTCTAACATAAAAATTAACAACACTCATACGGTGGGTGTAGAGGAAACAACAGGTGCTCTTCTTAACGCGCTTATCCCCGACGATAGTGTGGCTGACGATAACGATTATCATCGGGACGTCAGAAATGCTATTGCGGTGCTGCCTGAGTCGCCTGTGTCTTCTATTCCTAGCCTTGATGAGTTTTACGATATAGTAAATAGTTTACCCTTAAACAAAGNTTTATTGTCCGTGGTGCATAATCTTTTTCCTAAAGGTTTTAAACCTTTGTTTGTCACCTGTCATCCGCTTTGCAATGGAGGGAAGTCGAACCTTAATTTCGAACTCCTCCTATGTTCTTCTGATTAATTTCGTTGCGGGTCCAATGACAGTTTAACTTTCCCCCGGGACAAACTTGACCTTCATTGGTTGGGTTTCTGTGGCGGTCAAGCTGTAGATCCTGGCTACACAGGAGTTGCAGTGGTGGGAACGAGAGGTGGGAATAGTCCCGTACAGTTCAACTAAGTTAGCTAGTTAATTACGAGTCAGTTGATATACGACTTATAAGTATAAAATACTAGATAGAAAGTCGCTGACTGTCCGCGACAAAGAAACGATAACTCAGTAGTTTCAGGAGATACCCAGAAAAAAAAGGTCGTGGTTTCTTATTAGTATTAAAGCAATTGATTGATTTTTTAAGTTAAAACTAATAAAAGCAGAATCAATGGAATTGTTTAATACTTTTTGATGTTTCAAATTGAGATAAACTAAGCAAATTACGGGGATAACTTTAAAGAGGTAATAGTAAAGAACATCACGACACCAATTTCATTTGATGGGACAGTAACAGACCGTTACTCCGGAGCTTAATAAGGCTGGTTTAACAGCTTTTTTACGGCGATTCGTTAGACATTTATAGGAAAAAAGCTTCTTCAGTAACAGCCGTTTGGAAGCTCGTTCTGATTTATTAATGAGGTAATAGAACAACTATACTTTTATCAAAATGACAAGATAAGTTTTTTTGATTACTTCTTTACTTAGTTTCCTTGTTGTGAGATTAGTCTCACAGTCACAGGGTCAGCTCAGCTTGAGGCAAAATGCCGATAGTGATGGCCCGCGTTCCCGACTCATATGGCTACCGAGGGCAACGTCAGGTTTTTAGTGGGTAGGCCCTGCCCTTCTGGCAGGGAGAACCCTACATAACCCACTAATTGCCCCCGCGGCTGGTGGGTATACAAATCAATGTATTTTCCTGACGAAAAAAAAATGGTTTCAGCACCATTTTTTTTAATTTACCACGTTAAACGTCAAAAGTCTGTCAAATTCCACACAAAAACACCGGATTAACGCCTGTATTCACAAACGATGCTTGCTTAAGTGAAGTAGCAAAAACGCATAGACTTGAATAGAGCTCTGTGATTGGTTCGTGTGTCACCCTGTGCGTCCACGCGCACTGTGAGACCTCATAGTAATGTTTGTGCATACGGGCGATAGTTACCGTTAAAGTTAAAGGATGCAACTCAACCTGAGCTAATTTGGTACATGATAACGTTAGACTATTTTCGTAGCATTATTGCATTTTAATTACACCCCTGTACGAGATTTCATTAACAAGCGACGAACAAGCTAAGATGCAGTACATTACTGCGGCGACACAAATCATTGTTTAATGTATTGTTACATCGCATGTCGGTGGTGCGGCGCGGCGTGATTTGTGCCCCTATTTGTCGCCCCGCCAAACCGCACCTTTCACATTGGTAGACATAGCCTGGGTAGACCAGCCAGAACAAAAGGCACCTTTAACAGTGGTAGACATAGCCTAGATAGACCAGCCAGAACAAAAGGCACCTTACACATTGGTAGTCACAGCCTGGGTAGACCAGTAAGAACAAAAGGCACCTTGCACATTGGTAGCATAACCAGGGTAGACCAGCCAGAACAAAAGGCACCTTTCACATCGCCTGCCACAGCTTGGGTAGACCGGCCAGAACAAAAGGAAAAAAAAATGATCCGCCATTTTTTATTTTCAAACTCCTACGAGTACCCAAAAACCCTTGGGTCTTTAAGACGAAAATAACGATACTTTAAATGACGAAATTCATCTAATTGTTTGAAAGATAACAGGTAATAAAGAAATCTACGAACAATAAATTCAGACAGTCGGGTAAAAATAATATCAATAGGTATGTAGTCTCTGGGTGAAAAGAAACCAACTTTTATACAAGTAAACCACAAAAGCAAGGTTGTTAATTAATCATTGATGAATAAAACTTGTTTGGACTCACTCTAGATTACCACTTCATTCAAAGAGTTATACAGAGCGGTTAAAAGGTGGAAAATAGTTTAACTTTGAGTTTCAATTAAAAAACCTTTTAAAACTTGATCTTTCCTTTGGAGCGTTCAATTATTCAAGCTCAAGTCTCAAATTCTAAAGAAGTCTCAGTTTTAGTCAGGTTCTCTCTCCACGTAGTTTAACCCGTTTCTGTGCTGGCTAACTATCACAATGGAAGAAGATACAAAAGGCCCGTTGGAGGATACCTTTAGGCCCAGAACAGACGGTGAAACGCAACTGCAACGAAACTGCAACTGCTAGTTACTTTTGAGTTGCATATAAGTTTCTGCCATAGCGTCAGTTGAGAGACCACACATGACGCGACCAGTTTGAAAGTTTCGGACGCTATGGCAGAAACTTAGATGCAACTCGAAAGTAACTAGCAGTTGCAGTTTCGTTGCAGTTGCGTTTCACCGTCTGTTCTGGGCGTTAGGGTTATTTAGCGACCTAGTGAATGGATTAGTAGGTATTCATTGATTGATTTACTCTGAGCCCACAGTGGAGTAATCCTATAATGGCAAAGATAAAGCAAGTTAAAATTAATCATACTTTAAGTGAAGTGAGTAAAGAACCCCTTTCAATGCTTATTAATGATTTTCTTGTCCTGAAAATTGCATCAATCAGATATCAGACACTGTATTATCATTATGTTCACTTCAGTGCACTAATTACGTACGTTTACTGTTTATATTTATCTTGTGCAAACGCTCAGCTGACTAATTTATTTTATCAATCTATTCAAGTAGTCATTTATTTTATTAATTTATTTATTCCAAGAACTGAAAATAAACGCATTTCATGATTAGGTATGTACTTGCAAGTGAAAACGATCATGCTTGATTAAATAATGAGTAATTACTACCTTACTTTTAAATATGTGAGAGGCCATTGTATCATCATCATCATTCCAGCCATAGGACGTTCACTGCTGAACATAGGCCTCCCACAATTATATTCACAATGGCCGGTTGGTAGCCTTTACATGGGTGGACATCCTACGCTGCGCCTTCCGTTACGTGACCTCCACTCCAGAACCTTGCTGCCCCATCGGCCGTCTAACTATTGTATATATTTTGAATAATATCAGACTATTAGTTCAGTAAGTATCGTCATCTTTGTCACTATCTTGTCTACTGCAATAGCATTAAACTATGCTCCACTTCCCGTTGACCGTCGCTTACAAGATTTCATAATTAACATCCAACGTTAAGTCATTAAATCGTTCCCAAATCCAAATTACGGTTACCAACAATAACCCAATTAGTTGTTTCAGCAGATTCGAGCAATTCCCACCGTTAACAACTGCTACTGGGAGCGCGAACAAAACTGATGTTCATTTTCATATTTCAAGAAACTAAAGCCTTCAAGTCTGGACTGTTTCATTTAAAATTTGTCCCGAAGGGTAATTGTTCAGTCGCATAATTGCTAGGAAGCTACCATCTGCCAGTATTTGCTGGGAGTAACTCCGAGACTGGTTAGTGTCGTAGATGCCGCAATTCTACTTCCGGTTACGGGCCAACAATGTTGTACCGCAAATAAAAAATAAAATTTTTAATGCAAAATCGAGCTTACCTTTGAATCATTCACAATGTAAATAATTAAAAATTATTAGGTATGGAATTCACACTTACACCATAAACGTAAATAATTTGGTTCAGGTAAAGAAGTAAGTAATTTTGGGGCGTACAATTATGAAGAGTAAGGAGTTTCGATTTATTCTGAAATGGATCACAAACCCCAACTTTGAGGGGTCTAGAAATAAAGAAACTGAGAAGTCAATGATTAAAAACTTCGTCTCTATTTTTGAAACTACGTAGAAGAAATGAGTTTAAATGCATTTTTTAATCTGTACCTATATTTTGTAACCACAAGTGCTTCTATCGGGCTGGTGGTCTGTGATCTAACTTGATTCATCCCGTCTCAAGGCGTGAAACTCGAATGGAAATAATTTCTGTGTTACAGCTATGAAATTAAATTTTTAACCGGGTGTTGAATTTGTGAATTTAATTTGTATAATTCAGTCCTGTTTGTGATGCAGTCGTTTTGCAAATGGATGTCAAATTGATTTAAATACCTAAGTTTTTAAAGAAGAAAGGGAACGATTCCCTTTCTTCCCGGTAATAGTCATAACTAGAACTAAAATATGGCGTTGTTTTAAGCCAGATGGTGATAGCTACTAGTGAGATTTATACTTTACTCATTTTAAAGAATTAGAGGTTCGGGTATAAATAAGCTTAAATTGGATAATTATACCTGTTTGAATATGAGAAACACACTTTTTTATTTTAAATACCTTAATTATGTCTTTAAAATCATCGGTCTGATTGAAAAATTGGACTATTATAACGACTCGGCCTTAATACACCCCTTATGATAGAACATTGTGCTCTAGGTATTTGGCTTTATCACATTGCATTTTTTCTGCCTCCTTACTTTCGAACATTTTTTCGTCAATCACACATTCGTTGTAAACACCCAGCGTTGTACAGCTCTCCAGCACATCAGACCATACATTTTTGTTTCAAAACATCATCTATCAGACCCACATAAGAGCCACAGTGTAGCTAGATGTGCTGATTAACGCGCGACTCATTACGCGAGCGTCAAGTGCCGAGCGCGAGTGCCGCCGAGTGCCGCACTAGTCTGTGTGGATAACAAGGCACTGACACTTTGCGTATCCTAGATGGGTGTAGACTGTAGAAGTTAGGACTAATTTGCTATGTCTAAAAAACGGTGCGTTCTAAACGCATGTCACCATCACCAAAAGTAATTGTTAGGCTGAATTACACCATCTTTCTTTAACAGTAATGGATGGTCGGCATTTTTTGTATGGAGTTTGACAGACTTTTGACGTTTGTTAAAGTTAAATGTATGATGGTGCAATCCAACCTTAATATGTATTATATTTGAGTTTTTAACTGTTTGGAAATTTGTACAGAATTATGTAATTAAACTTCACTAATACAAAAATTCAGATTCTTTGTAAAATCGATAATATTCATGTAATAAAAAAAACTCTTTTATTGAGATAAATAAGCAATTAAGTACTCACACAATTACTGTAATGTAATTTTTACACAAACACACTTGATTGCTTCGACTACTGAAAAAATAACGGCCTAAGTTATGACAATGTCTTTCCACGGCACATTACTAACCCTTATTAAATTCAGGTAACCAACTTAATTTAATATAAAAGTAGCGATGTAACTTTAAATCACCAAAAACTAATTTACTATAGCTCTAACACGAAAGAATCACTTTTCACTTGCGATCGCTAATTGAGAACACACCACGCCATCTAGCAGGGAGCGCGGTAACCTCGACAAAGAACCGCCAAACAAGGTTACGGCGAACGCGCGCCACGAAAATTGGATTAAGAACTAGGGATGATCAACAGTTCAACTGCGTTAACGTTTTTCTTGGCAAGTATTTACTATAAAGGTAAACACATAATTGCAAATATTAACCACGCGGTGGACCGACGACCTTATAAAAGTAGCAGGAAGGTGCTGGATACAGGCCGCTATAAACCGGGCGATGTGGTTATCAAATATCAACAATCAATGTTCAGCAGTGGCTAAAATGATGATGATGATGAAATGATGTTAGCCATTGTAAATAATCAATTTTGTTTAATAGTACTACCCTGAGAAGGCACTGTTTTACCTAACCAATTATTTTCCTTAGCCTCTGATGGCTTACGTCTTCATAAAATATTAATTTAATGATAAAAACTGTAAGAGAAAAATGTTGCGAGGAAAATAAGAATTTAATAAAATAACGTCAGGCAGTTTCCTCCTGTACTTTATCAGAAACATTACCTAATTAATTAGTGTCGTCATAATATTATACATCTAAATGCATATAACTCAAAGGTGACTGACTGACTGACACAGTGATCTATTAAAGCACAGCCCAAACCACTGGACGGATAGGGTTCATATTTGGCATGCAAGTAGATGTTATGACGTAGGCATCCGCTAAGAAAGGATTGTACGAAACTCCAACTCTAAGGGGGTAAAATGGGATCCACGCGTACGGAGTCGTGGGCGGCCGCTATTTTTATATATTTGTTTTACTTAAAAGTAATCGACATTAAATGTTTGTCCTGCATCTCTCATCCCTACAGCGAACTGTTTTAATTATTGTGTACACTTTTGAACTTGCAAGTTTTCGCGCGGTGTGACTTTGCACTGGGGTACGTCGAGATTACACGTTCCCTTTGTTCGGAAATAATTGTGAGAGCTGGTCTTTTATTAACCCACTTGTTACTAGCGTTTGATATACGGATCAACATAAAAATTAAATTATTATAAACAATGAGGGTGGTTTCTGATAACATTGTTTATGTTAAACGATTCCTGTGGGGTCCCTTTGTCCATCAGAAGTGTTTTGTTCTACATTGGGTGTCACATTTCAATCGTAAGCGTTTTGTTGTTTTCGTAAATTTTACGATGACTTTTTCAAGGTGAATACAAACATGATAAGTACTTATTTTTAAAAATTTCTTGCCGAAATATGAAAGTTTGTGGCCCACTTTTTGTAAATCGATAACATAATTATAAACATTATTATAGTAACTGTTACTAATTCAACGTTAAACTTAGTGATCCGTATAAGGAACGCTAGTAATATGAGCTGCGGTATTTTGTTATTTTAGCGCATGCCTTCGAGGCCCTTTCCTTTAAATTAAATCATTGAAGAATTGGAGAAAAATGAAGATAAGTGTATCCCTAACTCAATCACAATTTTCCCGCTGGAAAATCCGGAAAATTGTAATGGTGACTTAACCAAAGAGAGCTCTGGTGATGAAAATAAAGTGCCAATAGATTTGCCTGGATTACAAATGAGAGCCCACATAGTAATCACTAGAGAATTCTTCATCTAGTGATGATGAAGAAGACTGCATCCCGTTAGCTTAGATAGCCAATTATGCCCTAGACAGGGTCAGTCATGTTTGAAGATAATGAAGAAATTACTGTTTGTAAATGAGATAATTTAGTGTGGTTACAGTTGCTTCAAATGCATTGAAAATTGCGCCAACTGTCAAAACCAAGAGATTTTCTCCACCACATAAACAGAGGAGAAGTATTTTCACATCTCAAATTCAGTCATATAACACACAGTTTTTATGAAACTCACGCTTTGATACAAATGCAGTGTTTTTGCAAGAAATATAATATTACCCTTTATCCCAGAAAATGTTTTGGGCGTAATTATACAGTTCACACTACTGGAATAAAATTTGAAAAATAATCAATTTAACTCTGAATATTATATTATTAATGAATATTCCATATTTCATGCAAATACTTTAATAACTTACGCAAGTCGCAAATGGTAGGTATTATCTCTAAGTTTATAAAAGTGGCCGTACATATTACTAGCGTTCCGTATATCAAACACCATTTTCCAGCGTTTCCGTAAGACCAATATTTTTTTTTGTATTTTTCCTGTTGCCTTGATGCATTAAATAGCCGATATGTGCAAAATCACAGGAATCGTAAGAAAAAAGGGATATCCGTAACAACTGGGTTAAGTAAAATGCGGACGAAATTAATTTGAACAAGAATGGGCTTGACTAGAGCACTGTGTACGTTTTGGTAGTAGTAGTTGTATAAGAAAATATTGTTCTTCTCGCAGACTGTTTGTTACGAGTGTAATTTTGTTTTGTTTACTTCTGCATGCTTTGTTGTTGAGAAAACTGTTTTGACATGAAATAATGTGATATTGTTTTCGTGCATGCATAATGTGTATTGTAGGTGTAGGTAATACCACGAGCATTTTAACTATACATGTATTTTCTAGCTGCCATTGAAAATTTAGTAAACCAAAATTGGGCAACATTTTGGAAAATGTTGTTCCAAAATTCTAATATTCCAAAAATGTTATTATCTAAGCTGCAACCAGTCCAGTGCGGTTATAACCAGTTCGCGGCGGAACGAACCGGCGTGAACTAGTCCGGCAAAGATTACGATTAAGGTAGTTGTGGAAGCTTATTAAACATCTGGGCACTTCTTCGAAATCGCATTCTTCGGCTGATTCATATGGACAAATTTCAAATTCAATTTTAGGTTTGTAACATAGACTCATATGAAAACAGGTACACCCAATAACATATATTTGGATAAGGGACTCGTTTTTGTAAAGTAGTTTTCAAGATATCGACGTTCAAATATTTTGTGCCCATATGAATCAGAATTTGTTACATATTAATCAAAAATAGAAATAAAATTTATGATATTTATGTACAATTGGCTCTAAATTAAGAAAATAATCATATTATAACAAAAACAAAGATCTGTTGTTATGAAAAAATGCAACGATTCCACAATAATTCGTGAAAAAACATTTTTTTGAAACTTTAGTATACATCCATAATATTTTGTCATCATAACATAGAACATAAGCCTCTCCCAATGATTTCCATAATGACCGGTTGGTAGCAGCCTGCATCCTGCGCCATCCTGTGGGAGGACGTTCTACACTGAGCTTTCCGGCACGTAGCTTCCACTCCAGAAACGTGATATCCCATCGGCCATCATGTCTGTATACTATGCGTCCTGCCCATTATCACTTTAGCTTGCTACAACATCGGACTATGCCACCATGCGACTTTAGATCGTTTACGGATCTCCTCATTACAGATTTGATTGCATGAAAAAAAACAAGCATAGTCCACTACAGTGAGAGGCCGCTTTTCAGTACAATTTGTCATCACTGATAAACACACACTGGATGTAGACTTTCATCTTATGGCACTAAGGTATTTTAGATAACACTACCGAGCTGTATCACTTATCCAAGCTATTGTTGTTAAGACGTCCACCTACAAGGTGAAGAAGGTAAAATGAGCTTATAGAGGTTGTGGCAATGGCAATCAGTTAAACTCGAAATCATTGGAGGCCTATGCTCAGCAGTTTATTATTATGTGCTATGGACGCCATAAGTGTAGCTGAAATAATAATAAAAATAAATAAATCGTTGGGCAATTTCATACAGCACCATTTAGCTACAAAATAAGCAACTAATATGCTTGTGTTATGGTTGCTAGCTTAACGGATATACTACTTATTTACTGTTTAAACACAAATTATTCTTAACATAAAAATTTTTATTCATAACAAGACCGCAATCACACCTGGTCTTAAGTGAGGTGCAGTCTGGGATGTCATTCTTAGTTAAAAAACCTCTTTTTTGGTGCTTGAAAGACCAAAAACTAATTTATTTTATGATTCATACAGGGCCCTGACCATATGAATCAGGCACAGATAAATCAGTTTTTTGCCTAAAAACTCGTAGTACATACAGGCTACAGTGTTGTCATTTTTCTACATGAATATATAACCCAAAAGCATCACAAGAAAGAAAGATTAGATTTTTAATGCAATAATGTAATTTTATAAAGTAGGCATTGTAATCAGCATGCCACCTGAACCAAGCACAGATGAATCAAGTATTTGCCTTCATCACACCGGGTTCTAAGCCAACCAGCTCCACGTCTGCCTTCTAGTTCATTCGTTGCAAGATGGGCTTGCCTCCACGCCAGAAACCAGACTCTCATGATTAAAACCTGACCAGTTATGGTCAAGAACAGCTCATGCCACATGAATCAGTATTTTATGCCGGACACTGCTTATTTATTTTTTTGCGAACAAACTAACTTAATTAAAATTATGACACATTTTTTTTGTAGAAGGACAACTCATTAGCTTTAGAAATAATTTTAATTTATATTGATATATCAAAAGGAAAATGCTACATCAACCATTTTGTTCCGGAAAATGGCTAACGGACACACCATATGAATCAGAGAATCATACTTCAAATATTTTTATTTTTTATAAAGACAGCAATTATGTCAAAAATGTAATTTGCGCCAGATAGGGCTATAGCTAAGCTAAACGAAAAAAAATATTGCATGCCATTTTGTTAGTTCTTTACAGAACTATACCCAAAGACATCGAAAATTTTGCCTCCGAAGAAATACCCATCTACAGGCTAAAATGTAAATTAGTGCTCAAATTGCGCTCTGATGCCAGGACTAACGACGCCGATCCCCTTTGAGAGCTAGTATTAGTTAACTAGTTGGCGCATGTGAGAAACATCGGAATAGTCTCAATTTCGGAAGTTCTTGACTTCTGTAATTGTCTGCAAACCTATTTCCGAGCAAAGCGTATGCAGTTTCGCGAGTCGAAGATGGCTGCTGTCGAAGTTAATAAAAAGTCGTTTAGAGTCCGATTTGGAGCAACGTGTTTTGTTTCTTACTTGGAAAACCGTGCATCTCAGAGTATTGCATGTTTTAAACTTGGAAAAACGAACATTAAAACAGTAAAATCCTTCACATCATGACCATAGGTGGCCAGATTCGAAACATACGCAGAGGGAAAAGTCTCGAAGGCATTTCAGGTCTGATTTAAATGATAAAATAAGCAAAACTTAGTCTAGCTTTTAACACGATAATCTTGTAAGTAAGAACACTCTGACTCAGAGTTAGATATTGCATCACCTACAAAAAAGGTTACAGATTCCAGTGGGGAAAATTAAACCAGTGACATCTGCTTCCATCTTGCAACTTGCTGCAGTCCTGGAAAGGCCAAGTTCCAAGCAAACGACGCTCAACGAGATTGTCCCCGGACCATTACGGCCGCGCGGTCCGAACTCGTAACTGCGTTACCGACTCGCGGTAAGCAGCGTGTAAGCGCCATCGAGATGTTCTGACGCACAGACTGCTTGGCACATATACTGTGTCATAAGTAGGATATATTACATAGACCTGTTAACTAATAAATAGTTCTTTAATTTGAAAGGCCAAGTTCCAAGCAAACGACGCTCAACGAGATTGTCCCCGGACCATTACGGCCGCGCGGTCCGAACTCGTAACTGCGTTACCGACTCGCGGTAAGCAGCGTGTAAGCGCCATCGAGATGCTCTGACGCACAGAGAACTTGGCACATAGACTGTGCCATAAGTAGGATATATATTATATTACATAGACCTGTTAACTAATAAATCGTTTTTGAATTTAAAAGGCAAAGTTCCAAGCAAACGACGCTCAACGAGATTGTCCCCTGACATTACGGCCGCGCGGTCCGAACTCGTAACTTCGTTACCGACTCGCGGTAAGCAGCGTGTAAGCGCCATCGAGATGTTCTGACGCACAGACTGCTTGGCACATAGACTGTGTCATAAGTAGGATATATTACATAGACCTGTTAACTAATAAATAGTTCTTGAATTTGAAAGGCCAAGTTGCAAGCAAACGACGCTCAACGAGATTGTCCCCGGACCATTACGGCCGCGCGGTCCGAACTCGTAACTGCGTTACCGACTCGCGGTAAGCAGCGTGTAAGCGCCATCGAGATTTTCTGACGCACAGACAACATGGCATATAGATTGTGCATTAAAAATGATATTACCTAGATTTGTTAGTAACAGTTTTGGAATGTGAAAGGCCAAGTTCCAAGCAAACGACGCTCAACGAGATTGTCCCCGGACCATTACGGCCGCGCGGTTCGAACTCGTAACTGCGTTACCGACTCGCGGTAAGCAGCGTGTAAGCGCCATCGAGATGCTCTGACTCACAGAGAACTTGGCACATAGACTGTGCCATAAGTAGGATATATATTATATTACACAGACCTGTTAACTAATAAATAGTTCTTTAATTTGAAAGGCCAAGCTCCAAGCAAACGACGCTCAACGAGATTGTCCCCGGACCATTACGGCCGCGCGGTCCGAGCTCGTAACTGCGTTACCGACTCGCGGTAAGCAGCGTGTAAGCGCCATCGAGATGTTCTCACGCATAGACAACTTGACCCATAGAAGACGCATAAGGTGACCATGGCCATGACCATCGAACGGGTTTCCTAAAATAGGAATAGAATTTTGGCTATCGCTGAATCGCTGCTAAACCATCACGTTTTTCCTCAGACTGCTAAAGCTGGACAACAAAGAGCGTTGTTTACGAGTACTTCGTCGAGTGAGAATTCTGCCTGCCTATGAGGTTAGTGGTTAGTTGTGGATTATATTGATTATTGTTTTTAAAAATAGTTTCCAGTTTCACAAGTTCAACAGTCTGACATTATCTCCTAGTTGCTTCCATGCTCCAGCGTTTATATCCTTCCATTGAATCCTTTCTATTTTCCAGATAGGGAAATAACACTTGAGATTTGTCGCAAAAGATAGCGGTGTCTACGACTCGAAGTGGCCAGTGGCCCTGGCTAATTCGATTCTACGACGCGTCGGTTTGCGAGTTTGGCGAAAAATGAGTTACGTGTCCGGTTAGGGCTCCCAATGCTGGGTTAACTACGAAATTGGCGAATTAAACCTTTAGCATAGATTACTAAATAATCACCCTTTTAGCCCTTAGTGTTATCTTTACACCAATAGTACGCACTCATACGCGAATTTTCACATAATAACTTTAACTACATATTTAGGTTGGATTGCACCACCTTATTTTAACTGTAACAATGACAATAAGCGGTGCCTTTTGTTTGGAGATTGACAGATTTTTTACTTTTGTAAAAGTTAAAGTAAGATGATGCAACTCAGTCTAAAGATTTTCAAGGAATCACCTTGGACGACATACAGAATTTCAAGGCTTGAAATCACTAACTGAAAGTTTTGTTCCAAATACCACATCTGACATGGGAATCGATGCGACTTCTATGACTATTTTATAACCAGAAACGTTTATTTTGTTCTAACCTCTTTCTATTGTCATTTTGAAAACTAGTTTTAAATCTATTCTTGCACAAAGAAACTGAAGCAAACTAAACAGATGTTCTCTCGTTCCGTTAAAGTATACTACAAGTAGGAACTGATATTCGCTTTGGAAGCCCTATCGCCCTCCAGCAGAAGTTGTGCTAAGCGCACAACTTTTCGAAGGCGACGCGTGTTTTGGGACGTTTTAACGCCTCCATTCTGTAGTTTTTGAAACTCGTGAACAAATAGTAGTTTGGGTGGGACAATTATATTTGATGTTAGGAAAACTATTCTAAAAACTCGGAGTCGTTTTCGAACTGTAGTGTCAAACAAATGCACTAAAATGTTCTTTTATATTATTATGTCAATTGCATTGCAGTGATATCGCTAAAATACTTTATAGTTTTTGGAAATCCAAGTTGGTGGGACATATTTTTATAGCTACTAGAACATTTGTAATGTGACCTTCTTACGAATGGTCAGTACAGTACAGTACATATAAAACGTATGTATGACGTATAATTCGTGAAAGGATGACACTGACTCTAGAAAGAACATTAATTCATAGAGTGGCTCGTTGTTCTGCTAAAGCTCTAGTCTTTACTCAGCTTTATATTTGTCGTTTTAATGGAATAACTAAAGGTCAGTTAAATATTAATTTATTTTGCCTGATTTCAAATGGATATAGTTAGGTACTGAGCCAGAATATTATTATTTCAGTAAATTTCTAGGCTCCATAAAGGCATATTATTTTACGTATTACACCGTCACCTATAACACGTTCGCGATTGTGGCATTCATTCGTCACCGGCGCGAACGATCAATCTTGTTGTACAATGACACCTCGTTATGCTTATAACCCTATTTCTGACGGATTCTGTCTAGTGATGTCTGACAATTTTATCGATAGTTGCGAATTCTATAAATGGTTGGCATTTTTCTCTTAACATCTTACGTGATGCACACATATGAACCTAATAATTACGTATTATACGCTCTTGTTAGACATGCGTGTTGGCACGCTGATGTAATTACTATTTTAATAGTTTAGACATAAAGACATTTCGTCCCTTAGCTAACAACACCGCCTAAGTCGATTTTTGGCGGTTTTGACATTTTAATGCCATTGGATAGATCTGCTCATCGCGCGTCTAACCATTGGTCATATGTTATAGATTTCAGCCAATAGGAAGCCGTAATTTGAATTTTAGTGACACCGCGCAAGTCGGTTTGCCTCGCAACACCGCTCAAGTCGTTAGTCTGCCATACATTTCTCGTAAAGTTCCTTCGCGCTCCGTAATTTTTATATTTTTAAGTGAGTTTTATCGCGAAAAGGTCTATGAAAGAAGTTTTAATAGAAGATTAAGAGGTAAGCTATATAATAATGTATTTTTAATGATTTACGCGTATTAATATATAAGGAAATGATAATAGAAAATATCTTCATTTACTTAAGCGGTGTTAACAATTTTTTTTTCAAACTTAGGCGGTGTTTCAAACTGTATTTTAATACTTTTAGAAAGCTATACAAGTGAAATACACTATTGATGAAGAAGGAATTGATTCTTGAAGTATTCCGGGTTCATATGATGAATTTTTATGTGCACAATTACAAGAAGCAGGACATAAACGGCGTAAACAACTGCCCAGGTTTCAATCGAATCGAAGGCTGTCTCATAATCTACAAACGCCAGGCAAAGTGGCTGATTATACTCCTCGATCTTCTGTATAATCTGCCGCAGCGTATGTATGTGATCTAAGACACTAAAGCCTGGTAACCAGCTTGATCAGGAGGCTGGAAGGCGTCTAGTCGGCGAGTTAGACGATTCATAATTACTCGAAAACAGCTTGTAGACATGGTTCAGAAGTTAGATGGGTCTATAATACTTCAACAAGGTTTTATCGCCGTTTTTTGAAGAAGAGTATCACCACACTACTGTGCCGTGCCGTAGAAGTTTTTCCCCCGAGGATGACGGAATAGAACAGCTTCCAAAGAGCCTTTAGCATCGACATTTCACCTGCTTTCAAAAGCTGAGCCGTAATACTATCATCACACGGGCCTTGTTGTTTAGAGCTATTCCAGAGGTATTCCAAGCTCGTGTAGACTGGCGTTCGGGATATCTTAGGTATTGTGTCGGGTCTAGCTTTTGGGTCTTCGGTTAGATTTGTAACAGGTGTGAACACAGTCGTGTATAATTGTCCGTAGAACTTCTCAACCTCTTTCAATATCTCAGGCCCCGACGCTCTTCTCGGTCTTCAGCTTGGTCAGTTGGCTTTGGCCAACAGACAGACGAATCTCTTACGAACACCTTAGAGCCCTTGTTATGCTCAATCGTCTGTATTATATGCGTAGGTCGCGAGTCAAAAGACTTAGAGATCTATCTGTTAAGACGCCGATACTGAGTAGCATCTTCAGATGACTGCAGATCCATGTTTCGTCTCTCTTCTATAAGGTTATTGATGAGATCAGAGATCTTTTTTGTTTCTCTTAAACGACGGGTTTTAAAGACCTTAGATCCAGTCATTTGGACAATTCCCAAGAACCTACCATTGTACTCTTACATTTTTGCAATATCCTGGCATTGGAAACGATTTTGCAACTCGAGTTGAGCTTTCGGGGTTGGATGGACGCTGGGCGGAGTGTAGACTTTATCAGTCGACATCTATCGAGATTCGGACTTATTATTTAATGTGCCCCTTACCATTTGGTGATTGCTTCCTGTTTTGACCAAATTGACCTCACAGACAACATGCTTCTACGTCGACAAGATTCAAAGTTGATCTCATATTTCATAGCGTCATTGGGATGCAGCGAAATCTACTTTCGCTGTTTTGGCTTTCTGAAGAAGGAGTTCATCATCCCTCTCCATAAAGCCAGCCAGCAGTTAGCCACGTGCGTTCCTCTCTCCATACCCAAATTGCCCCACTTCCAGCTCATTGTCGTTTCGTTTGCCCAGCTTCGCGTTAAAGGCCCTCCCCTCACAATATTTGATCTACACACTGTGATTCTTAAGATTTAGGTTAAAGATAGGATAGGTCGTAAGTTATAATGATTGTTTAATTATTTTTTAAATAATTCTTAATAAAAATTTTCTTTGTAAATCATCTATTAATACCTTATTCCTTTACATTTCGGCAAACAACACCGCCTAACTCTACAAAAATATCAGTCAATACCGCTCAAGTCATAAAATATAGGTTAAAATAAAGTAAATCGTCAAATTAAGTATAAATAATTATTTCTCAACCGTTAAATAAAGTATTTAATAAGTAACAATAGGAAAAATCCACCGATGTTTTAAAATAAACAGTTTTTTTCGTCTCCTGTAAAGTTGCTAAAAATGACTTACGCGGTGTTGTTAGCTAAGGGACGATTTTTGACTTTGGCGTACATTACTTAGATAGGATATAAATGCGCTAAATTAACTCTAAGGCTGAGTTGCACCACCTAACTTTGCTATAACGATAACCGGCGTTTTTTGTATGGAGTTTGACAGACTTTTGACGATTGTCAATATTAAAGTAAGATGGTGCAACCCAGCCTAAGCACCTACTATAAAATAGCTCCTAAGCGTAAGTCGCTTGCGCTCTCTCTGTTTAATGTAGCCTGCGTTGACACTTAGTGAAAAGCCTTGCCTGCATTTATAGCCTGGCCAGACGTAATTATTTCAGTTGGAATTTCATTCATTGCAAATAACTACAACAATCTAAATTAAAGTTTTTAAATGGGCAGGGCATAATAGTACGCAGAAATAACGACCGATGGGGCAGCAAGGTTCTGGTGGCCACGTACCGGAAAGCGCAATGTAGGACTTCCACCCATAAGGTGAACCGACGACCTCATAAAGGCAGTAGGAAGACGCTGGATGCAGGCCACTACCAACCGGTCACTATGAAAATCATTGAGGGAGGCATATGTTCAGCAGTGGACGTCCTATGGCTGTTGATTTAGGATAGACAAACAAACCTATCGAGAATAAGGTATAACAATCGATAACAGAGCGACATTATCACCGCGTATGAAAGCTTGAAAATGTACAAATTATTCATCAGTCGATTTAGCATGATATTGTACTTTGATGCAGTACCGACATAATGCTCTTACGGTCGCTGAATGTGCAACAATAATGTTGCTATTTAGCCCAGGTGCAGACCTACTTTTAGTTGGCCGATATTTTGGTCGAGCTGTTAATCAATATGGAGATGTATGGAAGTGCGCACATTACACCGATTTGGTAACGACCGATTCTTCACACAAATTAAAATTAGACCCAACTATCGGCCAACTAAAAGTCGGTGGTCTGCGCCTAGTCTTAGAATCTACCTTTTTGACGGTATTGGTAAATTTCGTCTAAAAATCCTACTTAAAATCATCATCATCATCATCATCTCAGCCATAGGACATCCACTGCTGAACATAGGCCTCCCCCAATGCTTTCCATGTTGCCCGGTTCGTAGCGGCCTGCGTCCAGCGTCTTCCTGCTACCTTTATGATGTCGTCGGTTCACCTTGTCTACTTAAAATAATTGTTGATAATGTATTAACGATTAAACAATTAAGTGTTTTGAGACCATATTGTCTCCTGGGTGTAAAAAAAGGGTATCAATTAAAAGTTTAACCCGGCGCCAATGACGTGAAAATAATTGCAAAGACGATGACCCCGGGTCATATTGACCCACATTTCATCGATCATTTTTCAGGAAATTGTACAAGTAATCTTAATTTTAATTACTGTCTATGTATATAGGGTTCTTTACTAAAACAAAAATAAAACGAATACATGAAATAAATAATTTTTTATGAATTTTTAAACAAAACATGAAAAAATCATGTATAGAAACACATTTGAGTCTATATTTTTTGTTTTTGGTAAAGATTTTTAGTATTAATAGGAATCAACAATGTTATACAGTGTGAGTCACGTTAAAGTGTACATATGAAAATAGATGAAACTAGACCTATTTTTATCGACAAAAAAGAGGTCAAAAAATTTTTGAGATTTTTTTTTAATTTTTTATAGAATTTTTTTTCTTCCAATTACTTGTTGTAAAGAAAACGTAATAACTTTTAAACTAAGCGGTATCTCCTGATAAAATAAAAACAGTAATAATGCTAAATAACAGGCGATACTAAAATAATACATAAAATACACAAAAAATGCCAACAAATAATAAAAAATGATACTTTTTGAAAAAAATCTGCTTAAAAATTCGTGTTTTTTTGGTTATTTGATAAATTTCTCCAAAAAATGCCCCTATAACCGGTGGTTTTTATTACTTTCTATTATTCTCTATCGTATTATCTTTGTAAAACCAAAAATCGCATTGTATAGTGAAAAAGAGATAAAATCAACTTTTATATGCAGATACAATGAGATCAGTCTTCTACTTCAACATTCAGAGCCATGGAACTGCTGCAACTGGTGCAGTATGTAATCAAATGGTCTGGGCATGTAAATGTGGCATGACGCACTTGCCGGCGTCGTACTAATGCAAGTTCGAGATTATCCCCAGACTGAGTCCCCATTACTTGCGCCTTTTTCACATTCGTTGCCATTTCTAAGTTCTGGCTATTACAGCCTGAAATTATTTAATCTCGGAATCCGACTCTTCCAGCAACGCTACATTCTTGCTAGGTCATTTAACAAAGACATTTTGACTAAAACTTAAAAAAGAACAACATAAGCTAGCACTAAACACAAAATAAGCGAATAAAAGTAAGTCACAAAATCACCGCGCCACCGATGACGCCGGGTCATAATGACCCGTTTTAATTTGAAGCCTGTGTATCTCGCTACGCAAGCGGAGTCACAATACGTTAACTAACGGAATGGATTAAGGGAGGTTCTATCTCCAGCTATACGAACGATCGAACCACAAAATGGACGCAAAAAAAATTATGAACGTTTGAAAATGCCTCGGGTCAATATGACCCAGCGTCATTGACGCCGGGTTAAATGAAATGAAGTATTGAAAACCTAGGCATTTAAAAGATTGTTCTATTGAAAAGTTAAACTCTAAAGTCTATTCACAAGAAAACAACAATGAAAACTGTTTAGTGTAAAGAAACAAAATACATCGTTCAACGTCAACAACAAAACGAAATCAAATCAAAATTCAATTTCAAGTTATTGAAAAACAAACAACTAGCGCATTACAAATCATTGGATCTAACTCTAACTAAATAAATAAATAACTCGAGACCCGATTCGCGTGTACACGAGGTCGCCTAGACATGTCTGGGGCAAATCGAAAAACTTTAAATGGGTCCAATTTCTAGACCCGCCCTCCCGGGGGACGTGGGGCAATTAAAAGAATTACCCCACGAAGATCCGGTCCGGTGACTATATTGAAAACATACGAGAACGTTCTGCAAGTTTGCCTTCCATGAAGACTGCGTTTTAAAAAGAATCTTAGGTAAACAATTAAGTACACCACATCATCATCATCATCATCATTTCAGCCACAGACGTCCACTGCTGAACATAGGCCTCCCCCATTAACTTTCACATCGCACGGTTGGTAGCGGCCTGCATCCAGCACCTTTTTCAGGTCGTCGGTCCACCTTGTGGGTGAACGTCACACTCTGCGTTTTCCGGTACGTGGCCTCCACTCCAGAACTACTGCTATCATTTTTGCGATAACGTTGAATATTCTTGAATCATTACAGTATCCTTTTTCGTACTTTATGTTCTGCAGTCATCTAAATCCAAATACTGGTATACTGTAATAGGAGCTCTAAATGATGTAAAGAATAAGCTTATTATTTGAATTACACCTGATTCAAAAACTGCAGCGTTTCCGTGCCAACTCTAGCCCCGTATTTTTCACGTCAGCTTTCTTTCAGTTCCTCGAGTCCGTGAACAGTTACAGTAAGAATTAAGCCTTAATGAGCTAGCTGAAACACCTACAATAACAAAAAACTAATTTATTCACAGTAGGCAACCGAGCTTTTTTATCCGGACCATTTTTTACGTTATTGGTAATTTAAGCCTGTCTCTCAATAGTTACTAAGAGACCGAGGGTATTAAAATTTATATTCAATAGATGTTGAGGCTTTTCAATCTCGAAAAACTCGGATTTCGAGTCAGCCAGTCTGACACCTTCAACGTTAGGCAAGTTTGTTGTAAAATACCAATTAGATACATTTTATGACCGATTTAAGCAAGGCGCTATATTGACCCCTACCAACAGGCATTGCAATATTATTGGCAGGTAGTTGCTAATTGCTCATAAGATAGGCCCCCTTAATTTAATTTATTGTCCGTGGTGCATAATCTTTTTCTTAAAGGTTTTAAACCTTTGTTTGTCACCTGTCATCCGCTTTGCAATGGAGGGAAGTCGAACCTTAATTTCGAACTCCTCCTATGTTCTTCTGATTAATTTCTGTTGCGGGTCCAATGACAGTTTAACTTTCCCCCGGGACAAACTTGACCTTCATTGGTTGGGTTTTTGTGGCGGTCAAGCTGGAGACCCTGGCTACACAGGAGTTGCAGTGGTGGGAACGAGAGGTGGGAATAGTCCCGTTTTACCAACAGGTCAAACTGGAAACTATTGGGAGAGGCCTATGTTCAGTAGTGGGCGTCCTGTGACTGAAATGATGATGATGATGAGGGCTGATTTCAGGGAATCCTGAATAATTAATTTTATTTTCATTAATGTATCATGTATGAACATAAAGTACAAATTTTTTAAAAACATAACACACACTGCTCTAGAATTCGACAAAAATCAAAACTTTTAAACGATTGCACTCCATAGGTATTGCTCAACTTTATTTCACTGCAGCCGGCCAGTTCCCGGTAGGGAATACATTTTAAAATCGCGCCTCGTATCCATGATTGCAGCGAGCCTGCGAGTCCCGCGGGCGCCTAAGGGATTTGTGTCCATATAGGAAACCCTAAACGGTTGGTAATATTGAGGCGAGGCAAAACGTGTCAAATACATTCATAGCGTATATTTGATTTTTGAGGAATTGGTAATAAGTTATTTTTATTTATAATTTCCCCATTAATAACCAGCCCTATGAAGAAACATATTTCTTTTAGGTCCCAGATGTTTTTGCTAGTAAGTCCCGGATTATTAGAAGATTGAGTATTTATAAAATACTCTATTTCCCTTAAAGTAGTCATATCGCTATAAAATATTTTCATTCAAAAATAATGCTTACAGTCATAAATTGTAAAGGCAGTGCCACTATTACTAATGGTTTAAATTGAAGCAGTAGAGCGCAGGTCGAAAAAACTTTAAAATTGATTTAAAAATTCATCCATATTTCCTTCCGTTGGTCACAAAAACTCATCTTCTAATTACTTGGCATCCCCTTTTTCTAACACTAGACTCGTAATGTCGGAGATTTTATTCACAGACCCTTGACTTCCATTCCTTTTCTTGGAAATCATAAAACTTATCTGAAGACTATACTACGGAACCCCAGAACGGGTCCTTAGGTCGAGAGCTCTCACGGAACACTATTTACCGTCCGATTTTTGCTGGGTGATTTTAGAAATTCTCTAGAATAGGTTGAATTAAAAGAAGTATTTTAGACTAGCGGCCGCCCGCGACTTTGTACGCGTGGATCCCGTTTTACCCCCTTCACCTATCTTACGCGGTTTAGATTTTTTCATACAAATGTTTTTTCCCGCTAACTCCCGTTCACGTGGGAATTTTGCAATATTCTTTTGTAACTAAGCTTTAAGTTTACTAAGGTACCTGCATGCCAAAAGATGATGGGCATATTGGGCGTTAAACCAGACGTTAAACAGAAACAAAAAGTATACTAAAGTAAAGCTTAATACTAGTACTTCATTTCATAGTATGACAACAATCCTGAAATACGCGGGGATACGGAGATAGAGGTCGTTGAACATGCAAAGTTTCCTTAGTGATTCACATCACATTAGGGTAATAAAAATAGTATTAGGTCAATTAGATTGACCTAATACTATTTTTTGAGAGTATTGTATCATATCTTACTATCTATTCTATCGATTTAGTAAGTATGTATACCGAATAAATCATAATCGATTATTCGATTGCAATAATCGATTATATTGCTGAAAATAAGGAATTGAATTAACAATCAAATGATAGTAATCAATAAAATCTGTTGTGTTAATCGATAAATCGTTATTTAATTTTGGCAATATCAATATTAATAATCGATCTGTGATCGATTATGCGACAACACTACAACTTAACTGGTAGAAATCCCATTGAAACATGACTGTGTTCATGTCATTTCTCTAAATGGTACCTAGGTATGGTCCTACGCATATAATGTAGAACATGGTTTAAATATACCAGTTGTTAGCCCCACTCCTGAACTGTTGGACATAATAACGGATAAATAACTTAATGTATTTAAAATGTAAGTAGATAAGTATATTAATTAATATAATATTTTTCGTTTGCGCAATAAAGCACCTATTACTATTACACATTATGTCAATTTCCAAGCAAACCCGGGAGTTTTTGGTAGTTATTTATATGAAAATATATTTATGATATTAAGTCCTAACAAATAATAGTACCTAGTTACATTTCTGTTGGATTTACGCCCAGATTCCATAGAAAAGTGCCCATCATCCTTTCAAGCGTCTAACTTTAGCGGTTTAGATTTTTCATACAAAAGAATTTTCCCGCTAATTCCCGGTCCCGTGAGAATTTCGGGAATTACTTGTTGTAACTAAGCTTTAAGTTTACTAAGTGTACTTACATTCCAAATTTCAAGCGTCTAACTTAAGCGGTTTAGATTTTTCATACAAAAGGATTTTCCCGCTAATTCCTGTTCCCGTGGGAATTCCTAAGTATACCTACTATAACCTGCCCAGGAGTATGAAGAATAATTGTACCAAGTTTCGTTAAAATCCGTCCAGTAGTTTTTGTTTCTATAAGGAACATACAGACGGACAGACAGACAAAAATTTTACTGATTGCACTTTTGGCATCAGTATCGATCGATCACTAATCACCCCCTGATAGTTATTTTGAAAATATATTTCATGTACAGAATTGACCTCTCTACAGATTTATTATAAGTACCTATAGATGTAGTGGCTGCTGAAAAGAACAATTTGTTTTAATGCAATGTTATGGATGTAGTGTCTTTATGCTGAATGGAGAAGTTTCGTGATGTTGAAAACATTCGATTTCACTGAATGGTATTAAAATATAGATTAAAACTAAAAAGCCGGTGAAGTTATTTTTGAAATCCATCAAATGGCTGAGAAATTAATTATTTGAATTACCTCCATATTTTCGCGTGGAACTTAAACATAGGCGGCCAGACACAAATGAAGGATATGGCCTACTACACTCCCTACGTAGTAAATGAAATTATCAAACAAGTACAAGTATATTCTATGCTTTTACTTTGGTAAATACTTAGGGGCAAAAAGAACAGCCAAATCAGAAGCTAAATCTACACGTGTCGAGTGGTTTTTATCAACCCACCTAGGCGTTAGACGACAGCTGAAATCCGTATTTCCATGCAAATGAACTTGGAGCTCGTTACCTCAGCTCTCAGCACAAACACAGACCAAATAGAAACGACAGTTTGACGTAGTAAATGCACCAAAAAGGACAACACATAACACACAATTTTCATGTAATTTAAATCTAGTAAATAGTAAATATCTGAACTAGAGTAAACATTGACTATTTTCTCTGCAGTTATTTCGTAATAGGGTCTTAATTTATTTTAATATCATAATGAAACATTTTGTCATTGCGAGTATAATATGACTTCATGTTTCTAAATAATGTTCTATTCATTTTGTACTTTGATCGTAAGTTCAACGAAGAAGCTGTTTTCAGCGAGCTGTGGTCACCCACAGCACAATGTTATTAAATTCACATTTCGCAGATCGCCCGGCTTAGTTCTGGTCTAATTCGCCTGTGCTGGCTGTTCTTCCGTAATAGCCCGAATCGGGTTATCGTTTTGAGTACTTTAGGTCCTTTGTGGCAAATCGCGGGTGATTCCAACTGGCATGATAGCTCAAAGAGATTCAATTTAGTGCTAGTAAAGTAGTTGCTAAGGCTTTATTGTCTATTCGTGAACCTGCATTTGATCATAGTTCCTCTTGTATGGTGTTTTTTTTTCTATTTTATTTTCCTGTATTTTTTATTCATTGTTGCAGTTGGACCTTATAAAAATACCATAAAATAGTAATTACTAACCAGCCAATCTGGCAATCATTGGGAGAGGCTTATATTCAGCAGTGGACGTCCTTTGATGATGATAATGAATTGTTTATTGCTGAACTAAGTATTAGAAAGCTGGCTTGCTTACTAAGGCTCAAATGATTTTTTTTTATGCAAGACAAGGCAGGTATCTGACCGTAATCGTACCTGGTGTTAAGTGGGATGCAGTCTAGGATGGTACATATCTGCCCTGTAAGTGCCTATTCACTCTCGCCTTGAAAACGCCCGGATGTAGTCTTCAGGAAATATAGCAGCAGGCAGCGAATTATACTTAAACATAGTAGAATCAGACTATACAGGATTTGGTATAGTAAAACAATGCCTTAAAATTTCTTCTAACTTTCATGTGTACTACCACCCCTGATATGGGCGTTCTTTTACAAAACCACACCCTGTATTAATTGTCAGACACACCATGGCATAGACAGAAGTAATGTGCCGTCGGTTGCATGGAAAGTTTTTCGCGATTTAGTTATTAAACACACAAAGCGACCATTATCACACTGTCACGGGGTCCATAAAAACCTAATTGTAACGGTCTGAAAGGTCAGTTATTACGTCAAAATGGAGGGTCTGGGCGTTATGGGGTTATAATAGCCTTTATAAGGCCTGGCAATTATTATGGGCTCGGGTCTTGAAGGGTTAAGGACTGTAAAAAGTTTAGTAAATTGACATATTTTGAAGATGATCACGCGTGCGTTTATGTGGAGGACATTGTCGCCGCTACACTGAAAAAATGTTTGGTTACTGCTGACACAACAAAAGTGACCACCGAACTAAGTATTAACTAAAACCAAACTAAGTCTAGTTCACTACAGAATTATTTGTTTAATTTACACAACATTTTGTTCCTCATAACCAAAGTGTTCGGTGGTCACTTTTGTTGTGTAAGCAGTAACCAAACATTTTTTTCAGTGTAGTTGTCGTCGTAGTTGGGTAAAAGAGTGATACATGATATATTTTATTTGTCATATTTTAACCGCTTAGAACAAAGAGAGGCGACCCCATTAATGGGATAATGGGCTAGGGAAAAGAGGAAGATATTTTAAGCGAAGTTAAATGAGTATAGGCGGATAACCGATTAAATCCCCAAGTGGTCGCATAATGTATAACTGAATTATCTACTGTCTCGATTCGCGGGACTTGAAGTGATAAATTCAAATTTTACTGTTGTAACCTACGTATATTAGGTACAACCACTAGCAAAAAAAAAAACCAATAACAGCTTTAGAACCGCAAAGAAATTAATCAGAAGTTAGGTGAAGTTCGAAGCAAAGCGTGATGGTTGCGATGGAGCTGCGTCTTCTCAGGACTGGTCCATTTATTGTCTCGAAGTAGTATGTTCAAATTAATTCTTCTTCTTATTCGTTACGCTCTTGGCAGAGCGGTCGTGGTCACGTTGAGGCGTTGTTCACATCGGTTTTAGAGGCGGATACAACTCTCCTCACGATCTCCCTCCATCTCTCTCTATTGGCAGACTGTCTGGTGCAGTCACATAAGCCGTCTCCCACTGCTGCTTTCACTTGGTCGGTCCAGCGCCTTGGTGACCTGCCACGCGATCGGGTTCCTTCGACTTTTCCCTGGACGACCAGTCGTTCTATGGAGTTGTCATCCCGCCTCGAGACATGTCCGAAGTATTGCAGTATGCGCGACTGTACTACGGTTGATAAACGCTGAGTGACAAAGAGCATCTTTCTCCAACACCACATCTCTAGGGCATCTATCTTCCTCTTTTCCAAGTCGCGTACTGTCCATGTCTCTGCTGCGTAAAGAAAGATGGGGAATACAAGCGCTCGCACAAGTCTAACTTAGGTGGCTTTGGTAATGTTGCGATTCCTCCATAATTTCCTTAACTTCTCCATCGCAGTTCTGGTTATGGCCATATACGACGTTTTACTTCATCTACGCAGCCGCCATTATTTGAGATGAGAGCTCCAAGATATACGTAGGTCTGAACTACGTCACAGTTCGCAATGTGTGTCACTTCGGGCGAATTTTCATTCAAATTAATACTAGGACATAAAAGCGATTCTTAAAAGCCTATATGCAAAAAATAAATAACTTTTATTACTATAGAGATAGCACACTGACCTCTTCGTCCAATTTTCTACAACACATAATAACACGAGCGCGTACTTCGCTGTAACGCAATAAAGCGGCCGCGATACGTCGCCGCTATGACGCATGGCGGAATTTGTCACCGCAGCGCGGCGGTGGGACGCCACCGTAATTTATGGGACCTAAGGATATTTACTTGAGAACGTTGTTTGGTCGCTATGGAATGATAATAATGATATTTGAAGTGTTAGGTCTGTTTTTATGAATATACTTACGTCTACAGTCGAAAATAATATGTTATTCCAACGTGATAGTAGAGTTAACTACATTTCAGACGTAGTTAGGTGCTCTATAAAAGGACATATAAATAAAGGATTTGAATACGAATCCATGCTTATAATTGATCCAAATATCAATCCTTATTTATGCTTGAGTTGAAATAGTATTAAGCGTTGTTTTTATTCATAACATGGAAAGCAAAAGGGGAGGCCTATGTTCAGCAGTGGACGTCCTAAGGCTGAGATGATGATGTAATTTTTATTGATTACAGTACGATTGTGCAGACAGTAACTTAACACTAGCACGTTAGGGACCTAGTTATAACTAGCTTTCCGCCCGCGGCTTTGCCCGCGTGGAATTTTGTCTGTCACAAAAAAACCCTATCGTGCGCGTCCCTGTTTCAAAAACCGGGATAAAAACTATCCTTTGTCCTTTCCCGGGACTCAAACTATCTCAAACTATCTCTATGCCAAATTTCATTAAAATCGGTTCAGTGGTTTAGGCGTGAAAGCGTGACAGACAGACAGACCGACAGACAGACAGAGTTACTTTCGCATTTATAATATTAGTATAGAGTATAGATTAGGTGTTATTTTGTAACAAAAATGCAATTTAAAAAATTTATAGTCTCTCTATCTTATCTACCGACAAATATAGCGATATTCTGTAACAACAAACAATGAAATCCAATAACCGTGCCGACAAGGTCTTTCAATACGCCGGTTATCCCAAAGTCGCGCGGCCGCTAATCAATGTTTGAACGGATTTATTTGCACATTACCGAAATTGGTGACGTCACTAACGATGCATAACTCAATAATCGACTGCACGACTTAATTGTTCTCGATTATAAAACTGTAAAACACCCTGAATGCGAAAAAGGTTACATGAATTTCTGTTGTTACATAAAACTTGATTTTTAATAGAAAATTTGACGGAATTTTTATATGATAGCTATAATCGTTGTTTCATCGAGATTGAAGTAGGTAGAATGCAGACTGAGTTTCAAAAATGAAAACAGATCTTGTCGTGCAATGTAATTAAGTTACAAAAATCGTGATCATCATACAATACAATTTTATTAATATCCTATAAAATCTATCATAATGATCATTGTACCATCAGGTGAGATACAGACCAAGAGCTTCCTCGTTGAGTATAAAAAAAATGCGACAGCGTTCGTGAGCGTGACACATTTTCACGCCAACATATTATCTTTTAGAATAATCGGGAGTTAACAAGAGATTTTGGACTATAAGTAGCGCACAAAACTACGAGTAAAAGTTGCATTTTCCACCATCTACCATAAAAAAACTGAAAACTTGAAACCGTTTATTTGCAGGGTGAGCTGCCCTGTTGTCGGCCACGACGCCGTCCATGATAACGCGCGATTCCAAAGGGCTGATATTTCGGACCGTGTCGTAAAGCACACGCGTTTTGCCGTTGACTCAGCGGACGTTTGCTCCGTTTACAGTTTACGGTACGATTTTAAAATTAAGAATTATTTTTCTGGCATATTCCTTAATTTTTCAAGAGAAGATTTGTTGAAAGTTGGAAACGTGATCTCAAAAAACCAAATTAGGAAAAAATCAGCATGATGTTTCAGCAATAATGTAAGCTTTACACTAAATACCCATAAGACGTAAGGTACAAGCCTTTAAGTAGGTGCTTTAATGAAATTGCAGGAAAGAGTTTAAAGTTTCAGGTATTCGATTTCTAGAAAGTGAATCACGAACTCTATGATGAATCTGAAACCCATCTAGCTGGAGAAAATTAATAGTTTTCATTCTGAAAAGTAAGTACCAGCATTGTGTATGGCAACCTCTGCATGACCGAAGAACTCGCAAAAACGTCGTGAATAAAATCGCAGCATATAAACGTCGCCCTCACTCGGCAGAGATTTACCGCCACTCCACAGCTAACTTTATTCTTTTATTGGCGTTAAACCGAGCATAAGTGACAGATAAACCGTCATTATGAAGTATGAGTCCGGTGAAATAGTGTTATCCTTCAGATATTCATTTTAATCGAGAGCTTTTACGGCGCTGCGTAAAGATTTTGTAGTAAAATGCTTGATGGAATTTCGATTCAAGACGGTGTCTGCGCTTACGTTTTATTGCGATGGGAGCTGGATTTAAATATTTATGATGTAACTTGATGCGAAGACTTTGTATTGTGGTGTAAGTAAGGTACTTGCTGGACCGACCAAGTGAAATCGGCAGTAGGAGACGGGGTATGTGACTGCATCAGACAGTCTGCTAACAGAGAAAGATGGCGGGAGATCGTACGGATAGTTGTATCCGCCTCTACAAACAAAGTGAACAGAGCTTCAACGTGACCACAACCGCTCTACCAAGAGCGAAACAAATAGAAGAAGAAGTAAAGTTAATACCTATATGGCACTTTTGAAATTAGCGGTAGTTAGTTGGTTTGGTTTCTTCAAATTACATTAGTAACATTTGACATTTTGTTTTGGTCGTGTACCTATATACTTAATTATAATAATGATCATTTTAAAGCTAAAGGCTTAAAATCCCAGTTAGTAAGGCTTGAATATCTCACTAATCATTTACAAACTCAATGCACACTATTCATTTAAAATGTCTATGATTCTTGCAATCCTTTTACTATGTTAAATCTACAAATCATCTTTGTAGACAACTACTTATGCTATAAATTGAGAATTCTACTGTACCCGTACATATTTTATTTGTTAAAGCATTTTGTATCTTAAAGACAAGCAAATAAAGGTTAGAAAGCAAATATGCCCGGTATTTATATCGAGGTCTCGGATTTAGTCGTAACTATTGAGTATTTGAAGGATGCGAGTCCCGTATTTACGGTCGTAAAACCTTCACCTGCGACACGCTAAGCATCCGTCTGTGGTTTTTACTGTGTCTTCGGCAAAGTGGAAACACACAACACAGTTTTCGTAGCGGCTACGCTTGAAAAGGTGGAAATTGAGCTTTTGTAGTCTGGATAAGATCGTTAAAAAAGTTTTTTCGGCGATGATCTGGAGATAGATTAGGTGTTGAAATTTTATTTTATGCAAAGTGAAAGTCAAAAATGATTAGAGCATGTAGTTAAAGCACTTTGCGTTACCGTTATTTATTTTGGAATTATAGAAGACTAGCTTTCCGCCCGCGGCTTCGCCCGCGTGGAATTTTGTCTGTCACAGAAAAACTTTATCGCGCGCGTCCCTGTTTCAAAAACCGGGATAAAAACTATCCTATGTTCTTTAAGCGGGAAAGCGTAACAGACAGACAGACAGACAGACAGACAGACAGACAGAGTTACTTTCGCATTTATATTATTAGTTGGGATTGGGATTCATGCTTGGTAACAGTCTTACACGACATAGGTCATAATAGGTGTATTTTCTTCTAAATAAAACCACAAATATTATTTTTTCTCCATTATTTTTAGTTGTGTTTAAACTCGTGGGTTATAATGATATTTGAAGGCTGAACTTGTCCAAAGATATGCACATTTCTTGTGCATTTTTATTCTCAATCCAAAACATGATTGTTTAGCCCTAAAATAACGTTTATAAACGGTAAAGTTGAAGATTTCGTCACGTATATTAACGTCTCGAGTCCGGCACGGTAATAATATCATACAGTATTGTAACTTCATATAAACCGACGAAACGCGAGCTTTCCTTCGAATTTCAAATCTCGGGACGTGGTCGAAATCCTATAATTAGGGGTGTCGCGAATGTGCCGAATGGACGTCGATGGCCTAGTGTTGAAAATGACTAAGGTGATTAAATTTGACTGACCGTCATTTACGATCTTTGTCAAAAACTAGTCATTAACTGTCAGAAATTGTCATTTTCAGTCAGTTTGATTTGAAATGTAAATTATATATTGTATAAAACCAGCTTTTGCCAACGATTTCGCCCGCCTGAAATTAAAGTAATAGGTCATTAAGTACTCATTATGATTAGTAGATTCAAAATTATTTTAGTATATTTTTTTAAATTAAATCTACTAATCACAAAACAACACGCATTTTTATCCTATTCCATTCAGAAAGTGTTTTGTTTGTCTAAATAAAAAAAAAATACAATCACAAAACTACATAGAAATTCTAAATAGACAGATGTAATTTTATTAGAATGGGTACTGTAGGTAAGCAGCCCTATCGCATGTTGTCATACCGTGACGTACCGCCGGGCTGTTAACATTTTTTTCAAAAATATGGCCGAGTTGGAATACTGTATAGATAGTATTACCGTGAGTCCGGTGTACTACGGAAGATATAAACTATGTACTCGTATGTATTGACGTGCGCATGTGACATACAACTTTTTTCGATGAGTAACGCGGGATAAGCAATAGGCCGTACTATGTGTTTCAGTTTTATTCACGGGATGAGGTGAGGAGTCTAAAACTTGACACTAAGGCTGAGTTGCACCACCTAACTTTGACCGTAACTATAACATTATCCGGTGTTTTTTGTATGGAGTTTGACAGATTTTTGACGTTTGTCAAAGTTAAAGTAAGATGGTGCAACTCAACTTTAAGAATGTAAAACAGGATAGTGTGGACAAGTAGGTAGTTTAGTTTACATTTTTTAAGGCACAGAAGGCGAACGAGCAGATGGATCAATGGAATAGCCTGGCAGTAAAAATATAGGTCGTAACTAAAATATTTTTACTCATTAAACCTATAAACAGTAAATATCTAAATCTCAAGAGTCTAGAGTATATTTCCTTATAATTACTACAACATTCGTAGTACGAAAGTGAGTAAGTATTTACAACGAAAATCCTGAACACAAACGCACCGAAAATGGGCTACATAAACCATTGACTTTCATCTTTCAATTAAAACACTCACACGGCAAATTAAACACACATTCAATCGAAACCAATCAAAAAGATAATTCGCTTCAAAAGCGGCCATTAACGGAATTAATTGACGTTCGATAACGGAAAATACGTCATTTGTAACGATAACACGATGTTAACGGAGTCGTGTAATGTGTTTTGTGATGTTCATTCTCACTCCGAGTGACTCGTTACTTTACTCCAGACTCTGGTACGGGTTCAGGCGGGGTGCCAGTGACAGCGAATTGTTTCTATTCTATTTTATTCTCAAATGCCAGTCGATTATTATACTGTATAGCTCAGGTTTATCTCTCCTTCAGAAAGCTATTTAATCCTAAGACTCATACTCCAGTCCCAAAGAGACAGGTGCAATCTAGTTTGAGGACCACTTTTGGGATTTGACCTGATTCTAACAATAATCTAAAAGGGCTTATCTATTATGAAGAGACATGATAGAGTGATATCCTGAAATACAGAACATTCGCTGTGCAGTAGGCCCGTACTTAAGATCACATTAAAAAACAACTGATTAAAAAAAGACAACTAAGTTAATGTAGACATATTTAAGCCTATTATCTTCATCATTTCATTCAGCCACAGGACATCCACTGCTGAACATACGGCTCCAGATTGGCCACTCGCAATGGAAATAAAATTCGCTGCAACCATGCTGCAATCGCAGACACACCCCAAGGAAATGGAGTCACGCGTCGCACCCACAGGGAGCGTGGCGTGAATGGACGTGACGCTTGTATCAAGGTAATTTGAGGCCAATATTACGGTCTAGGGCTACGTTTTTGTCATTAAACATGGGATTGTACCTATTGGGTTGCAGGAAAGTGAAGCATTTTGTGGAGAAAGACGTGCTGCTTTATGGATTTGCTGCTGAATCGGTGTGTTGAAATAACACGTATGCGTTTACATGTAAGATCAGTAAACATTTTGGTTTCTAACTTTGAACTCCTCCTATGTTCTTCTGATTAATCCAGTGATTTGACTTTAAATTATCACTATGATATGATTTGGCAACAAAACAATTTTATAAACAGTTTAACTTTCCCCCGGGACAAACTTGACCTTCATTGGTTGGATTTTTATTGGCGGCCAAGCTGTAGATCCTGGCTATACAAGAGTTGCAACGGTGGGAATGAGAGGAAGGAATAGTCCCGTAAAACGATTTAGTTCTAGGTGAAACTTTATGGTCTATTTATTCTCTCACTCACGCCTCAATCCAAAGTTAACATAATATGAGAGCACCAACTTGTACTTGTTAACCAACCAATAAAAAATATTGAGCCAGAATCATAGTTGCTAAGTGTTGTTTTAAATAATGGGCTCATAGAATCACGCTTGTGAAAAAACATTCAACCAATTGAATGGAGTTACTGAAACGAATAGTGAAAATGGATACGATTTTACTGATTTTATTCAAAACATATTTTTGTTTTGTTTTAAAATCGGCCCGCGTTCTGATTACTGGTATTTAACCGGCATAAAGCGGATTCCACTGCTTTGTCACAATATAAAAATCCTAGTGAGTTCACTCTTTTGAGTTTTTTTCAGCGTTTACTGTAAGTAGGTAGTTGGTATAAGTGTAATGCTGAAACGCCCCGGTAGGACCCAAAAGATAAGGCAACGTGAAAAGAGCCTCATAAAGGCTATCTTTTTTAAAAATCTTAAACCGAATATAAGAAACTTAATTTCATTTGAAAATTAGTTTATTTACACAACAGAGAAAAATGTATCTTGTAAACATTATCCTATCCTCACAAGCGGCACAATAAAATTGCTAGTAAAAGAAATAAAAGACACATAATATAATATGCCCGTTTTCACCATCAATCCCTAATTTTTAGGTGACCCCTATGGAAACACATAACAGGAATTTTGTTGTAATAGCGGCCTCTTAAAAATTAGATATTGATGGTGAAAACGGGCAATTAAATAGTCGATCTACTTTTTTTAGTCACAAAATATTACAGTCGCATATGGTTTTCCTACCGGTTTTTCTTTGATCTTAAAATCAGAAATAAAAAAACCTTGGTTTTGTTTTGGTTTAAATTATTCTAAAAACAATAACTCTTTGTAAACTAGGGTAAATTTATTGAAGAGCTATCTGAGTACACTTGCGTTGTGATTTTATGTATCAACGGTACGGTCGGCGAGCGCATTAAACCCAAATTGTGGAACGTGGAAGTCGGTAACAGCAGTTTAATAAACATTCATATTTTTTATGCGTCCAGACTTAATTTTCTGACGGTATGTGCGTAAATTAAACTCGTTTTTGCGTGATTTATGGAATTGATCGGGGTAAATGTTTTGTGATAAAGTGTGGAAGGGTTTGACGGTTACATTTTTGAGTTGTTTACGTTATTTTTATTTGGCATCGAAAATAAATGAAAAAAATGAAATATTGATGACAGACTTTTGTGATTCAACTAAATCATCAAGAGGATAACAGTTAGGACCATGTATGGGGATGATAAGTTATTTCATTCGTTCATTTCAGTTAAATGCAAGGATTTCCACAACCGTCTCCCCCAACGAGGTACCTACTTCCCGCGACCTTTACCAGATCGTCGGTCCACCTAATGGGAAACGTGCTCACACTACGTCTTATTTAGGCAGTGCAGATACTATTCCCATTTTTTCGTGAATACTCATTGACACAAATAAATATACGACAATATTTCAGTGTCATTACAAAATTATGCAAGCAAATACGCGAGCAAGAGCTTGTTAAAAACCCCGGTTCCGTAATAAGGGGTAAGAGTGGTACTTCCCCTTGCCAGAACCACTGCGGCATCACATTGTCGTCTTCTTCGAGAAATAAATTTGAATAATGGCAAGGATTTGGTGAAAAAATTGGAATTTCAAATTTTGCCCGGACATGTGCGTACGGAGCCCGGGATAAACACGCTCATCCCGGATTATAAGTAAACAGCAATTGGTGGTTAATGGGAAGTTTAATGTGATGTGCACCTTTTATAACCCGCTTCAGGTGATTATTTTAGGGATCTACTTAGCAACATTAATCCGATAATCTCGTCGGAAATTCATTACTTCGCTATTCGTCGTCAGGTATGTCAAAGTCGTAAAGTAAAATTAATGCAAAACATACGTAGGTAGGTACATTAAAGATTTTTTATGACCAGCATAACAAATTGTCTTTTAATTGAAAAAAAAAGAGACCATGCAATGAAAATGCCATGACAGTTTACCAGTAAATTAATAAAATGTTAGTAGTAAGAGTTCGTTTATTCAAGCCAAATGACATCCACTGCTGGACAAAGGCCTCCCCCAAGGCTTTTTATAGCGACTGGTCCTGAGCTGTCCACATCCAAGCTCTTCCCGCGACCTTCACCAGATCGTCGGTCCACCTAGTAGAAAGCCTGCCCACGCTAAGTCTTCCACCCCGTGGTTGCCACTCGAGAACTTTTCTGCCCCAACGGCCTTCGTCTCTACCAGCTATATGCCCCGCCCACTGCCACTCGATTAGTAGTACGAGTAAATCCATAAATTTTGCATTTGCGCGAAAATACAGTCGTAAAACAAGTTTTCAAGAAAGGGTTTAAACCATTTCCAAAGTCCTCCAAATAAAACCAAAACGTCCCTCCGAATCAGGGTCGTATTAGACTAAAGCGAACATCCTCTATCCGCCCTCACTTCTTTGATTTTCAATTTGGACCAACTTTATACGACCGGTCCTAAGCAAGCAATCTTTATTTGGGCGATTGTCTATGGGTCGGTGCCCGGACCATAGATATAAAATTATAGAACCCGTTTGAAGGACCTATTTAAGGAACAAGAGATTAAATATTTACTGATTCTTTGTACAACTTTTGTGGATGGAAATACTTCTAGCAGAACTAACAATGGGTGGGAATTAACGCTTATCATCAGTCAACCTTTGCCATCTACACATTTAATAATAAAATGATTTATTTTAATTCTTTAAATTATGGGCCTCATAAGAAGGCTCAAGGTCACCCAAAGGGCGATGGAGCGGACTATGCTCGGAGTTTCCCTGCGTGATCGAATCAGAAATGAGGAGATCCGCAGGAGAACCAAAGTAACCGACATAGCTCGCAGAATTGCTAAAATCAAGTGGCAGTGGGCGGGGCACATAGCTCGTAGAGACGATGGCCGTTGGGGCAGGAAAGTTCTCGAGTGGCGACCACGGGCTGGAAGACGTAGCGTGGGCAGGCCTCCTACTAGGTGGACCGACGATCTGGTAAAGGTCGCGGGAAGAGCCTGGATGCGGGCAGCGCAGGACCGTTCATTGTGGAAAACCTTGGGGGAGGCCTTTGTCCAGCAGTGGACGTCATTTGGCTGAAACGTATTTTAATTCTATTGATAAGTTTATATGTTCTCCTTTCTCCATTATAAAGTTTTTGTTAAAGAATATTAGTAATTAGTAGATAGTAAGTAAAACGGTTTTGTTTTTTCTTTTATATTTCCTCACAAATTTGATATTTCCTTAAAATCTGCGAAGCTACTTTCCACTCAATCTTACTACGAAATCCATCAACGAGTTACGAATCACTCAGCACCTCGGCAGCCCTCTCTTTTAATTATTGGATTAATAAACAGTTCCGTTCCGAAGTGAACGACTTTTGAAGCCTTGTTTTGGGATCACACCCCAGCTCAGAGAGAAAAGCCAACTCAGTTATAAATGCTGACGGAACTACCATAAAATTTAAGTTTTGCAATCGGCGTAGTCTAGACGTGGGCAAGCGCAAAAATAAATCAAAATGTGGTTGCCAGCGATCGCCGATCAGGCGACCAGAAAACGACAGTATACTGTGACAACGTATGCAATTCGTGATATAAGAAAGAAAAAATATTTATTTGATGCAAGTAGGTACCTACATCCTTACAAAATAAAGTGACAACATAAAACTAAATGCACCAAAATGACACGTCTCCTGCTCAGTATAAGCCATGACGGCAGAGAGCGCGTTACGGCCACTGGTATTCTACGGATGCCAGTTGAGCAAATGGAACAGAATTGTCTGCTTGTTTTGAGCTGTGGTACCGTTGAGAATAAAATTGTTTTATTATAATGGAACGTAATGGATTCTTTGAAACTGTTTATGACAACTGCAACAGCCGCCGCCATAGCGAAGTAATGAAAAAGAAATAATTACGCTATCAAACAATGCTTCAACAGGCATTTTTGATGGTTAATGAAGAAAAACTTTAGCGTTTTGGACCCTTTTAAAGCGAGAGCGAATAGGCACTTACTGAACAAATATTTATCACCCTGAACTTAATATTTTTACAGTAAATATCGGTTATGATTGGTAGCAAATACCACTTTTTCTAACTTTGTATTCCAAAAATGTAGCAGTATCGATAAGAAGAAATCCTCCGAATCCAAATAACAGAAAGGGGAAGTAAAAGGGTTCTACTTTCTTCGTGTTACGGAAAATATGTAAAGCTAATTGCAAATAATTTAGGTAAGAAATAATGTTACTTTATGATAATACTAGCTGCCCCGGCGAACTTTGTTCCGCCTTAATGGCAATAAATAAGCAGACTTTTTTTTTATTTCGAACGGGATAAAAAGTATCCTATGTCCTTCTCCTGGCTCTAAACTACCTCCCTGACAATTTTCAGCTAAATCGGTTCAGCCGTTCTTGAGTTATAAGTGGAGTAACTAACACGACTTTCTTTTATATACAGGGTGGAAACGATAAGTGATCTCACTCGATTATTTCTAAACTATACAAGATATCGAAAAACTGGTTACTGATCCTGAAAGTGCTTGACGAGCTCTTTCAAACGGTACTAATAATAGGTTACAGAATAAACTGGAACTATCCGAAAATTCAATGTTTCCAGCTTCCATACATTTGGTAAAGTTACATAATATTAAAAACTACACAAGATATCGCAAAACTAGTTACTGATCCTAAAAGTGCTTCACGAGCTCTATCCAACGGTATCAACAATAGCTTACAAAATAAATTGGATCTATCCAAAAATTCAATGTTTCCATCTTCCATACATTTAGTACTATCACAGTCATGACACTCATCTCTTGATAATATTATAGCAAGTAAAGCCTAAAACTAATGTTTTCCACAAATAATTTTAAATAAGATGCAAGTCAAAAGTTTATTTAACCGACTTTTTAAGTTTATAATTTAACAAAAAATAAATTACACTTCTAATATTGTGTGGTTGGCAATGTTGGCATACATTTAGTATGGAAGCTGGAAACATTAAATTTTCGGATAGTTCCAGTTTATTCTGTAACCTATTATTGGTACCGTTTGAAAGAGCTTGTGAAGCACTTTCAGGATCAGTAACCAGTTTTTCAATATCTTGTATAGTTTAGAAATAATCGAGTGAGATCACTTATCGTTTCCACCCTGTATATAGATTTTCCACATTTTATAGATCACTGATTCAATATTTGAACTAGTAAGAAAAAAATAAGTTTCACGAAATACCACGAATTATAATTCGAATTGAAAAATGAGTAAAAATTACCGGCCTACAATTTCCTGGAAACGTCTAATTCACTACAAAAAACACCCGACAAAAAGCCGATCAAAAATGTGTTTATATCAACGTTTTTATGTTAATTACATTTGGATGGGTACATTTTTCTCTGTTTTCACGGGGCTACATTTTCCCGTTACATTTGAATTTTAAATTAAGAACAAATCCCATCGCACAGTTATTCAAATTTATATTCGGTTCGGGGCAATGACGTAGAAATATGAGCGCGATCTTTCATTTCGCCGCGTCAATTTACTTCGGCCACTTTTGTTCGAGTTACGCTTTGCCCCGTGACGTAATGAACCCTTTCATGGTGTGGGAGGCGACAATGGTGTTAACGAGGTTTCAGGTGACGCTAATAATAGCTTATTAATGGGTTTTAATAAAAAAATATCTTCTATAAATAAAAATGTCAAGTTATACTACGGTGTGTTATTTACTTGTAACGATAGGTACCTACAAACTTTTGCAACAAAAATGTAAAGTCAGATGTGCTGCTGTACATAACTTATACACACACCTATGGACTAAGATTTTGATCCCAGGTCAGAAAAACAAATTATTTGGAGCCTGTATTAAATACGAGCAAAAATAATTAATAGAATGTTGAAATAAACACAATACGTGCTAGGAACCTCAAAAACAACCGAGCGACTTTTTATTTGCATTTTAATACCACAATACCTACCCCGAAATCTGGGGTCACATTTTATTTCAATTAGCAAAGTAAGCCCTATTCAGCCTGACCCCTCCACTGGACAGTTCGTGTATAAAATAGGAGGTCTTTGTCGAGTGGTAGACAGGGTAAAAAACGTTTTCCACGTGTACAGAGTGGCCCACGAGAACAATCAATCATGGCGCTGTTTGTCTGTAAAGCTGTCACTGCCAAGGTTTCCCAAACTACTCGTACTTGTGATTGAAAAGTACAAGTAACCTATAGACGATTTCACTGTATTATTTTCATATTTTTTAACGTTAGTACAAAGCAATTTATTTGGCTCTTTTACAAATGAGCACTTTACAGGTATTTAAATTACGTGATTAATCACAAAATCACAGATTCACTTTTATGTATGAAGAATGTAAGGTCTAAAATACACAAAAATTGTAAAGAGTAATTTTTTTCCAAAATGCATGTACCTACATATGTAGTTATAATTTACTCATCTACTTGATTATTCTTTTTTCACACACTCAATCTTGTTCATACAAAATGAAAATCTCAAACAAACACATTTCGTCTGCGTCAATCCTCTCTACAACTCAACAATACCATAGATCCCACCATATCTTTATTTATGCAACATTTAATTTTCATCTGCAGAACGTACGGCGTGGAAAAACTGCAGATTGGCGCGCGACCATCTACACAAACTAAGAATATTTTTACGAAACTGCAATATTGTGAGACAGAACACAAGTACAGTCAGGCCAAAACACCAAGGCTATAGAGAGAATTTTCTTATAAGTTGAGAGACGTTTTCAATACATTTTAACCAAACATAGATTTATTACTTTTCAGAATAAAAACTTGTCACAATGTGTGAAATTCTTAGATAAACTAATTAAGTTTACAACATTGCCTCACTTTTTCTTGTCTTCATTATAGCAAATCAATACTGTTGCTTTCTATTCCGTGCCTACGCCTGTTAGTTATCCAAATTAATCTGCCTTAGTCATCTGTAAAATATATTGTCGGATGCGATTCTCCACATTTTTGACATAAAAAGTTATTTTACAGAGTACAGTATCATCATGCTACATTTCATTTCTTGACACTATTATTCAACTATAGATACCCCGCTGTTTTTTATGCAGAACAAAGCAGGCATTTGACAGCGATTGCACCTGATCATAAGTGAGTCAAGGGTGGTACCTGATCTATGAATGATCTAGGAATGCCTATTCACCCTCTCCTTGATGAGGCCCGGATTATTGTTGTTCTGCATTTCGAAAACCAAGATTCACCGGGCGTACTGTACCCTGTATCGCAGATACCCCTTCGGGCAGTGACGCGCCATAAACCCGCCAAATCGCTTGTCGACAACCATTTGCGTTAAACACGACTGCGCCGGCGCCGGTGACTGTCGATAAAGACGCCGCTGGAAGTTATTGGATGGGAATTTTTCTATTTACTTTCTTGCGAACACATCTGGTTGGAGCCAGAAAACTTGGTGATAAATGTTGGTGATTTTTTGGTAAAATAAATAAAGTAGATTTTTAAATATTACTTAAATGGTCATTACATGAGAGAGCTATTATTACGGGTGTGTGGTGATAGGAATAAAAGCTGGCAAAAATATCCATTTTATTCAAAGATCGGAATGTTATGTCTATTTTTTTATTAATGTTTGGTTAATTTGATTTTTCTTGGAAGATACGTATCATGTTTGGAAGCACTCTTAATGCTTAAGAAAAGGAGCTTTTTGTTGTAGGCATCTACTGTTTTTCCTGAACACTATAATCCGGATGTTTTCAAGGCGAGAGTGAATAGGCACTTACAGGGCAGATATGTACCATCCTAGACTGCATCTCACTTAACACCAGGTGCGATTGCAGTCAAATAGGTATCTGCCTTATCTAGCATTAAAAAAATCTTATTCTTCTTTTCAAAAACTGTATTTTGAACTCACTCTTACCAAGGGACTTGCACAAAGAACCGACGAAGCAAAACAAGTGAAACATTTGCTCGCATACAAAATCATAGTACAATATACAACTACATTACACGTCCGAGTCTCACATCGAAAGTTCCGTAAAGTTTTATCGCGCGAGTTTGTATCGGAGGAATAAAACGGGCATTGTCCATGCAGAGCAGATGGTGAAAATCGACACTTCCCAACTTCAGTGCGGATGGTCAAAGTTGGAACGAAATTAAAAATAAAATTTTGTTGTAGAGTTTATAGTGTGATGTTGTAAAATAACTAAGGGAATGATAACTTTCTTTCGTGCTACTAACACATACTAGTGAAATCAAGAATTTTCTCTACCATCTCGATGGTTGACATTAAGGTCCCAACCCTATTGTCAAACTTTTTGAGCATATGGCTCACTCATATTTTGTAGCCATCACTCAATAAATGTAGCATTTTACCAAACTTTTTTAAAATAATATGTTCTTATAAATTATAAGTTGCATTAAGGCGATTATCACACTGCTCCGCGCTCCGCCGCGGTACGCAGGACGACAGATTTAATCATTATATGCAAGTACCTCAGTTTGTATAGAAAACACGCGTGGCACAACACACTGACAACGCGTTTGCGCGCGGGACTCGTTTTATGTCGCCACGCGGACCGCGGCGGAGCGCGGTGCAGTGTGATTATCGCCTAACTCCTCGTAGTAAGCTAAATATACAAGCTACGAGTTGGTTTACACTAATAGTCCAGCGGCGGAACGGGGGTTCCTTGGATCTCGATTCGGACAGTCCGACACCGTCACCATTTGGGCTATCGTCGCTTTAGAGTACTTGAACTTGTTATGGCATAAACACTTCATCTTAGATGACAAATGCGACCGTATCTATGACGTAATATCGTTGCTTGATCCTTTTAGACTTAAATGCGTCATCAAATAGGTTTATTCCCCTGGAACCCCCCTCCCTCCACATTAAAACTATCGTAACACATTTTATTTCTAGCGCTCCCAATATGGCAGTGCCGGAGCGATATCGCGAGAAATATTACACCTTATTCGTTTCGCTTTAATTAAACTTTCGATAGCTTCGCGTCCGAATGGCTGCGGGGAGGTAAGTAATAGTGGCAAAAGAAAACATTATTTTTATGGTAATTTTATCATTGTCATTCGTAGGTTTAATTATTGTGAAAGTCAAAAATCTAATGGCAAGCCATACGTGATTTTCTGACAGATAAATAACTACTAGTGATTTGTTGTCTAGTCAACATTTTTAAAATGATGCAAATTGTTAATTTATGCAATGTTTACTTTTTTCAATTCCCTTAATTTTTCCACAAAAGCCTGTCCTTTATTTGCTCATTCGATAAAATACCGTTTATTTTTCAATCCATTGGTAGAAACTTGCAAAGAACCATCTGCACATAGACTGACAAGTAAAATATACTAAGTTACTTTTATAAATTATAATCAGTGATGACGATTAATTTAGTAAATAACTGGCTTAATATCAGGTGCGATAGTTAAATATTATTGCATTGTGCTGCATAAAAAAGTCCACTATAAATTTCTTATCTGCCAGCATCTTACACAAACGCGTCCCAACTGAAAGCAGTCAGCGTGGAAATTGGAGCAGGTTTCAATAACTGAACTGATCAATTACAACTCTCAAATATTGGACACGGACTGTAAAATAGATATAACGTTAAAAACTGCGAGATATGAAACTGGGAATTTATTCGTTTGTTGGGACGAAACAAAAGAGTAGATTGTTCGCTTTGTTTTTTAACTTTGTTGGTATTAAAAAGTTAGTATTTTATTCATAGCGCCAGTAATAATTATTGAAAGCTTTTTCAGGTAAAGTAACTATTGTTCATAACAAACCTTTTTTCTTTTGCTAATAGCACGGGTTTGGAAAATTAATCTACCTCTTATTTTCCCTGAAAAATATGACCTAGGCCTATTCCCATAAATTAATTTTGTATCAAAACAGTTTGTTGATTTTTATTTGATTTGACTAAAAAAAACTACATGTGGAAACCTAATATTAGGCAAGTAGGTGAAGTATTTACACACATACTTTTGCGTCACGCTCGAATATTTTTCCAAACGATGAACTCAAACATAAAAATAGAATGAACGAATAAAAAAAAGAAAAAACACCATAGAGTACTGAAATGTACCATTCCGTAGTCCTCCAAAAACATGAAACCGATATTCCGTTTCAAAAAAAAGCAACCGAACCCGCTGTGTATTATTTTAAAAGGGGTCTCTTGTACCACCAGGAGCAATTTGCATCCGAGCGTTTAACCCTTTCTCGGCGGGTTTACATTGAAATTATTTTTTCTGGGGGGTTGTTTGCACACCTCTCTACTAAAGACGTTAATGGCCTCGCCGCGCTAAAAGAAAATGCTGGGAACAATCAACGCGAGTTCAAGTATACTGGAGAAATTAATAAATGTTGTTAAGCTCAGACTTTTTTTTTAGGTAAGTAGGCGTAGAATATTTAGAAATGTAGTGCACTAAATGGATAAAGTAATCATTGTAAATAAGAATGGTCATGTATTTGTTACTTATACGAAACAAGAAGTTTATTTAATTTGTTTTGCCATGTAAACCTACTCGTATCATCATCATCATCATCATTTCCATTCATAGGACGTCCACTGCTGAACATAGGCCTCCCCCAATGCTTTCCATGTTGATCGATTGGTAGCGACCAGCTAACCTACTCGTATGGCCAGTAAAAATTACAGGTTCTGATTTTCTTTGGAACATCAAAAATAAACCAAATTTAAATACAAACTTAAATTCAAACAGTCACCTTAAAATACGCTTCCGTAAAGGCTTTGATAAAATGGGTCTACCAGTCTACACTGTTAAACAATTAAACGTTCAAGTAACTTCCCTATCTTCAAAACCATTATTCCCAAAGACTAACATCTACAAGTTAGCAACCAACAAATAGTATTCCCAAGACTACAAACTTTGTTCCGCGCTAGTTTCCAAAAACACACGTTCCGAAACAATTAAATTCCGCAGCCAATTGACACGGCGAAAAAGGCGACGACGGCACAGTCAACTATACATTTTTGTTCGAAAATGGCATCTAATACAATGTTATAAGAGACTACAGTGTTTATCTTGACCTGCTGTCGTCTCTACAGCAGACGTAATTCTGTTTATTCTTCGTTCCGCGATGGGAACGTGAGAGGCTAGAGGCGTTTCAATGTCGGCAAAGAATATAAACTGCAGATGGAAAAAACACAGTTTTAGTTTTGTACCTTTTTCGTATCGAGTCAGTCGCAAAATAAAGAAGGGAGGACTCATTTCAGCTTGTTCCTGACCAAATATAATGAGGTACAATGCTCATTGAAAAGCAAAACAAATATCTCGCCTTTTTACCCGACTGCGACAGGAGGGTTATGTTTTTCACGAAGATATGAACAAATGGCAATGCCAGATTTTGTATGGAAAGTGGCGTCTTTTTTTTTTCGCGCGGCCATCGACCGAACTTTGTTTTTTGATTACAAAATAGTGTAATAAACCAAACTTACTATGACATGTATACCTCTAAACTCAGTCTGAACTGAGTTACGAGCATTAGAAGTTTGATGATTTTCATACTAGATTTACTTTTTGTGCGCAAGTTTTGTAAGAAATTGCAACAAAATATTGCGCTATTTTTTTATTGCGCTGATTCTGCTCCATACTGATGTCTGGAGCCTTTAATGGATGGTATTGTTTGTTTACACATACAATCTCACTATTTTTTTCACACGCAGCGTCACCCCAAATACATCCGCCAAAATTCCATCTGCCACATTAATATTTGAGCAGTCTCCAGTCCGTTTTCATTTAGTATTCAAGCCCATTACTCTAATCCGTCGGCCGCGGTCGCATAAGCATCACAATCGCGCTTTGTCTTGTCGCTTACAGCGCTTTAGAGTTAGTGCAGCTTTTTAGCAGCTGCTGTAACACTTGGAATGTGAGGCCAGAGCTTTGGAACTCAATGGTGCGACTGGGTGACAAGTTTGAGTTCTTAGTTCGTACTGATTCTGCTAACTGATTTCTCTGCTAGGTGTAAGTACGACGAGAAACTATGAATAAACCACGAATGTAGCTAGTTTATGTAATCTACAACTACACGAATAAGTATTTTGAAGGAAAGGAATGCAACTTTTTTTTTCACAACGAGGAACCTCTTGGTCTGTATCGCACCTAATATAAAGTGATGACTGATGATCAGGCCAAAGGTACCTTTTTAAATTTCTAGTGTTAAACAGTTATTTATGTTATCACACTAAAGGCTATTGGAGTAACATGCATAAAAGAAAACTGCTTAACGTAAAGCTCACCCCAACCGCACGTACCTAAGGTAAAAAATGTTATAACATGAACTTATTTTTTTCGTGTTTTCATTCAACTAAAATGCTTGCAATTTTATAGTAACCAGCATAAAGGGTCATTAAATGTTAAAATAACCAAAACAACCATTAGGGACCATCTCTACGATCATAAAAACCCAACAATGGCTAATGAGCCCTATTCGAGCTAGGGCCATCAACAGTCGCAGACGTCTGTCTCAAAAGGTCGAGAGCACATCAAACTATACATTGTTGTTGTAAAACAGATCTTGTTACAACAACATAAGATGCCATAGTGTTAAACTTGATGTGACGACGTTGGTACTATCGCAGCTGTTACGGCAAACACTTGGTAGAAGGGCTCGCTAGCTCACTGGTAAGATAGCTCAAAGGGCGTCTGTTACACCGAAGTATCTAAACACTTGAATTAACTACAAGCTGTTCTAATTGTAGGTTGATCTGACCAATTAATCTACATAATTTTGTGTGACGTAAAAACGATTTAATCCGATTAATGTATTTGTATTGTAAAGAGCTAATTTATTGTTTTTTTCTTAGCACCACAGCACTCTTTCAAAGTTATGAAAAATGTAGAGCATTTTCAACCGACTTCAAAAAAGGAGGAGGTTCTCAATTCGACCCGTATGTTTTTTTTTTCTATGTTTGTTACGCGATAACTCCGCCAATTATGAACCGATTTGAAAAAATCTTTTTTCGGCGTATAGGTAAGGTAATACCTCAAGGGTGGTCCCATTTAAATTTAATAATAGAAAAAACAACCCCCAAGTGTGGAAAATTGGGGATGAACTTTTTTATACGCAATATCTCCGCCGATTATAAATCAATTTGAACGATTATTTTTTTGTTGAATAGGTATTATCAAAAGGGTGGTTTCATGCGAATTTGAAGAAAATATTTCACCCCCAAGGGTGGAAAATTGGGGTTGAACTTTTTTATACGCAATATTTTTAATTTTTAGTTTTTTTTTGTGTTCACGCATTTGAAGTCGGTTTTATTTTTTTTTAAAGTTATCATTTTTAAAGCTAAAAGAAAGGATTTTACAGAAGTTGTAACTTGGAATAAATTAATAGTGACATCAAAATAATCAGGTATTCTATGGATAAAGTATTGCAATATGTTTTTAATAACACACTGTTGACTCCCATAAGGGTGTAACTGATACGGCGTCCGCAAACACTCGGTGAGAAAGCAATAAGGTGTCTGTCACACCGAATGTCTAGTTTAAATATAACTAAATATAAATATATTTATTCTGTCTAATTGACAGAATAAATATATTTTTTTATTAATTTAATATTAATAAAAAAATATATTTATTCTGTCAATACGCCGAAAAAGCACATATTCAAGGTGTTTACCATGCCGAACAAGCACCTGTTACAAAAATCATTCATGCACTTACAGGTGCTGAAAAGATAACTGCAATATGGATGCAAATATCGATGGGATGATCTGATAAATCAATTTATGTATTGTTAAGTTTATAATCTATGGAGGAGCCACATTTAATATTGATTTATTAAGCCCGGTTTTACCTACATAAAAAGTATTCAATCTTACAATACATAATTTGCAAACAACATATTATAAATTGTAATGTGACATGAAATAAACGTTTTGAATTTGAATTTGAATTTTAAAACAAAGTTGTTGTTGTGTATTAAGTTTACACACTGTTTCACTAACCTATTCAGGTAAATAATAAACTTGATATCAACATAATTTTAGTTTTAAAATAATTACACGCAAATTGTCGGCATTTACGCTACGGTGTCACAGTCAGCCTCTATTAAAAGCAGGGCTTTCCCCGTTTTATTCCGCGCTCGCTCCAGAATAAAATGTTTAAGGCTTAACTGTCACTGAGGTAATTGAATGAGCTATAAGCAAACCCGGAGCAGTTCCCTGACCGTTTCCAATACGTGGGCAAATACTAGAAATTGTTATAGTGCTTAGAAGTGCGATTGGAGAGCGAAATCTGGGTTTGGTATAATATAGGATCCAATAATAGTGGGAGGGCAAGATTTTAAGTTTCAGAAACTTTTTGAAGCATGCTATCACGAATTCTCACCAGATGATAGTTTTAAACGACGTATTAAACTACTTGACTCGAGAAATCTTCTAACTGGAATTCCATTGTAAGGCTGGATTGCACCATCTTACTTTAACTTTGACAAACGTCAAAAATATGTCAAACTCCATACAAAAACGCCGGTTATCGTCAAAGTTACGGTCAAACTTAGGTGGTGCAACTCAGCCTTAAATTAATTTATATGCTAACTTAATGCTAAAACGGTTTATTGGCGAATCAACTATTGTATGAAATAATTATGTTGACAAAATATCACCCTCAAAACCGTCGCGTGCCTTCACTCAGGGTGCCATAGCGGTGGCCTACAGATAAATCAGTCTGCGTGACCGTTATAAATTCTCCGGTCAAGAAATTGGTCCGACGTGACGTATGCCAGCCGCACGCACCACCTGCTAAGACGTCGAGATGCGTGCGTAAAGTATCCGACCATCATTTAAATAAAATGATACAATCATTTGATAATTATAACCATCATACTAATTTATTCGGCTCCTAGATAGGCTTGAGCTGTTTGAACTATGGTGACTAGATTACTGTTCAAGTAATCATTATCATTCTGGGGCTTATTACAAAAAGTTAAACGTTGTTTGTTTAAATTGACATTTAGTATTGAAATATCATAAACACGTGTTCTATTTTTTTTTTTGTAGTAATCATAGCCATTTTTATTAAGACCAAGAGTAATAGAAAGTAACGAGTGATAGCTTTGTTATAATTATAATTCTACGAATGTTTTATCAGTTTATTTTATTTATTTCGCTATCGCAGAGTGCCAATTTAGTTGCTTCTATAAGAGTTGAATAGGCATAAATAAATATTGTTAGGAAAGTTCATGACTAGATTGAAAAATATTTTAAAAATAAATACCAAAAATAACATAAATTAGCGACTATCTTGAACCTACGAGTATTTCAATTAAGGTCATTATTATAATATCTTGACAACTATCGGATACTTTTCGGACGCTTACCAGTCACGTCTCGTCAGCGTACACTCAACATACTGTCCGGGATTTATGTTGCCAATATTAGTCTTGATGAAACCGGCCGTCCGGGCACCGTCCGGGCATCTCCGGCTGTATTTTATGCGTAAAAAATAAGCCCGATAACCGGGGGACGCGGCCCGGTGTTTGTCAAAGACGCTAAAAGCAACAATGAGTTCTCGAGGTGAATTCGGAATTTGAGATACTTTGTACGAATAAACGAAATATTATCGCAATTTACAAGTGGTAAGCATTTGTGGTGTTGGATATTTAAAACGGTTTTACCTATGCTTGCTTATTATCGTGTTTCGATTTTGGGGTATATGATTCGATACTCTGGACTCTACACATTTACAAAATTGTTATTTTTACATTGATTACAAATGACATTTTCGTTGATGAGAGTTTAGCTATCTTTGCTATTTTGAAAACGCAGGAAAAACCATTGCTAATATGTATTTAAATATAAGGGGTAGAAAATATATTATCCTTTTCTTACACCCTTAAGTTAAGTTTAGACTTTAACTTTCGCAATTCTACCTTGATCAGCGACTAAAGTACTTTTCTTTTCGCAATAAGCTCGCAGCGGTAAAAACTGCGCCAAACTCTACCAATCATCCTTAAAAACATTCCCACGCCTGAATCCATAAACAAATCCCATAAACGTATGTAACCAAACATAACCCCTCCATCGCCTCGCATCAATCACATGTCGATACAAGGGCAAGATGGCCGCCCAGACAAATCGCCGCCCGCCCAAACAAATGTATGGGACAAAATTTCACTTTAGAAACAATTGGGCTACTGATAAACTCTGGTACGTGAGCTGGGTATTTCTATTTATTTTGGAAGATAAGAAATTCTTGAGCTCCAAGAACCCTACATTTCGTAGTACTTAGTGTTATCACCTACTCGTAGAAATTCCACGAACGTGCGCTAAGTCGGCGTGATACGTAGATGAAAATGTTTTTTTTTATATTAATTTAATAAAGAGGAAAGATTTGACTGTATTAAAATTAAATAGGCTTCGAAACGACTGCTGGACCAATTTAAAAAAAATCACAATTTTTAATGAACATAAGCGGTACGAAAATTTCCGGGTCTGCTTGTTTTATATGCTATTTGGCTATAGGTCTTCAGTTAAAGCTTATTAAAAAAAAACATTTCTCTGTAGATAAATAATATCTAATTTCGAATATATAAGAACATTTTTCATCGGTTTATTTTTAGCAAAAATTACGTCGAATTTTCCAATCAATAAACCACGGAAGCTTTCCTAACAAATTCTTCGCATGAACACAAAATATGACGTCACACAACCTATCGCAACACCTTCCGCGATGTTGTAAAAGTACTTTACGCGATAATATTTTAAAACACGGCATTTGCATAATTTAATAACCGAGTTGGCAATAACTCGCGTTGTTATATATGACCAGTGAACAAAGTTTATCTTGTGTGCGTGTGGTGCAAGCGTCACAGTTGCCTCGGATGATATTGCTGGAGGTGATACATTTCCAAGATTTAATAATATGCAGGCATTCTCTTGAACAATGCTAAGAATAGTGGAACAGTAAAATAGTTTCAGGAATAGAAAATCTGTGCTATTTGATGGGTACGATGGAAAGATTTCTCGTAAGGTTTTTTCATTTTGCGATTACCATCTAAGAAGGATATAGTAATCTTGGCTGCCTTTGCGGTAAGTCAATCTAAAAGTAAAAAAAAAAGTAATGCCAGTCCACTCTCTTTTGGTTAAGACATTGCAGCAAACCTCGTTATAACAACATTAGAAAGTTTAGAAGATCTATGTCATAGGTTTAATTGAACTACATCAGACGATATTTAATTTGATATTTATTTGTAACTTCTATTAAAAATGCATTATTATTTGTATTGCATCCTATTATCGTCACAAAAGTTCGATAGCTAGTCCTTACCTAAAGCTATAATCCGCCTCTAGTGTTGCTATCTGTTTATAAAAACTTGCAATACTTGCCGTTAAGCTGGCAAATAAAACTTTATTTTCGCTGGATCTCCACACTCGAGCCATCGCCCACAGCCCCGCTCTCGAGTTCCATCGATATTTGCATACAAATTGCCCCTACACCCACTTCACTAGACTCTTGAGCGTCTCGCGATTATAAATTGTCGATATGCATGCTAACATCACTATTAATTTGCTACTGCTTTGCATCCCGCTGGATTTTGACTGTAAAAAGTTATGATGCTTGATACGATTGTTTTATAGGCCATTTGTAACTAGGCGTTGTGATTCGAAGATTATTTAAATCTTTTGTTTACGGTACAAATTCTGTGACGTAATAGATTATAGCTCAAATGAAAGGTTTGGTTGGCCTGGTGGAGTGCGTAGCAGACTACAACGTAGTTTCAGGTTTGTATCCTGTTGGGGAGCACTATAATGTTTGCCAAATTATTTGTAAATCCGTCGTTCAGTCGCCACAGTATAAGCTCTAATAATTTGTTCAGTAAGTCACTTGCAAGCAAGCTGTCAAGCAAGAAATTAATAAACTTTTAATCACTCATTCCCTTAAATTCATAAAGAAATGACTTTGTGTTTTAGAATTATCAATGTATCATGAAGTATGTTTTTAAAGGTTTTCAGAAAGTAATAATATGAAACTTTCCTAAATTAAAGTGTACCTCGAAACATAGTGAGTCTGAAAACTGCTGAAACAATAATTCAACTGGGTCTCAGCTGCTTCATAATCAGGGTAAATAAAACAAGAAGTGCTTACGTATCCGATTTCCAATAACTGGAAGTCTAAAAGAGAATGAATTTCCACTTTGAAAGGGTTTCGTCTTAGTAATGTTTGGGGATAGGTCTCACTGGGATGCTGAGATGTTGGTATTAGCTTTGTATCTCACACAGCAAAATGTAGAGCAAGTATCTGAATAGAGGTTTGATTCCAATGAGCGCGTTTTTCAACCACACATTTTCTATGGTAAGTATGCAAGCTCTTTTTTCAGTAGTTTGTAATTTAATGGCTATTGAGTGTATGGTTATTTAGAAAACATCTTAGAATTAAAGCTAGACACAGTGGTACTATTCCCACATCTCTTACTCACTACTGCAACTACCGTGTATTCAAGCTCTACAGTTTAAAATAAACGTCAATAAACCCAATTTGTGAAGGTCGAGTTATAACCGGGTGCCATGGCTGGCACAGTCTTAAGCCTATTAGGAGCCCTAGGAATGTATCAATCAAGAGGCCCTATTCGTAGAAAAAAGGGGGGCAAATTGAAAGATTAGCTTTCCAGCAATTGGGTACACTGATGGTATTCACCGGTTACGGGTTTTTTTTAAGATTTAGCCCTTTGTGATGTGGTCTCAGAGTGCTCAGTGGGAAAGAGGAAGGCATCCCAGTGAGATACGGCTGTTAATCCGGCAAAGTATGGTAGTTCATCGCTAAGTTGGCCAAGTCCAAGTTAGATACCGGCCAAAGGCACTGCCTGAGGCGCCATCTAGCAAATTACTTTCCAACTTTTACTAGTGCTAGTAAAATTAGCTTTTTCATTAGTTTCATGATCTTTCTGCCTTTGACAATTATACACGGCTTATGATTTACCTATTTGTATGAATAAATACATGTATTAATACAATTATTGTTAAATTTTTTCAACAGTTAAATTATTGCTTTTAATAAACTACCTACCCCAATAGCGTTTAACAAAATGCATGAGGAACAACGCAAAATAATTCTTTCAAATTAACTGCCTCACGGTCATCCTAAGTACATAATAGGGTGGTCCTTATTTTTCGACTTTTGAATTATCCCCGGGGCACTTTCTCATTCGATAATATACCTCTAAATATGAAATTAGCTTTTTTGTTTTTTTTTTTGGTTAAGATTTAGAGGTCGCTACCAGCTGTCAAAATATTTACAAAAGCTTTGAACATCTTAAATCATGGTTTCATAAATGTTTTATTTAAGTGTTTATATCACATTTTAAGTGCAAATGAACATCGCATAGACAGAATAGACAATCGCTTCTTGTCCCCTTCTCCCCTCAACCCCTCTTCTGTACCGACCATGGTACCGACGCGTCGAGATACTAACAAGTAAACTCTTATATCTTAAAAATAATTGATTCAAATATGTACATTGTACATAATATCTTAGTTCATAGCAACAACAATAATTTTGTAATATTTTTATTTGGCTTTGGCTTTAAAAATAAATGAATGTAACAAATACAGATTTTGTGTTTTTACTTAAATTCAAACCTTGGTAGCGACCCCTAAATGTCTTTTAAAAATTAAAAAAAAAAATACTGAAAGACTTTCATATGGTATATATTCAAATTACGTGGTGCCCCGCAAAATATAAGAAAAAAATTTTTTTTCGTAGGAATAAGGACCACCCTAGTACATAACCAACAAAATTAAAAGTTTTAATTCTTGTGTGACAATGATTCAACCTAACTTAAATATTTTTCAACTTTAATCTTACTTCGCATTTTTCCGTCTCATACAAATACTCAGAGCTGACCACTTACAGTCCAGTTTTTTCCCGACATTCCTTCAATGATTTGTGCCTTGTTTACCTTAATAAATTAGCGTGCACGCCAAAATTACCTCAACCAACTTCCCAAGTAGTTTCTAAGGGTCATTTTCCCACGCTTCTGGGAATTACTTGTAGCATCCAGGTAATAGTTGTTTAAGTATAGGAAACTTTGCTGATTGGAGATCGATGGGGTAACTGATCGGCCTGGGGGGGATTCCTTGTCCTTTGGCAGTGTCTTGTTTGTTATTGTGTAATCTTTAGTTCATCAAGTTTGGAGCGATAGCTATTTATGGAAACGTTTCCATTAGTCTAATTCTAGGGGTATTGAATTTGTGTTGAAAAGTTATTGATATTGTTAATACTATTGATTTATTAATCATCATTAATTTGTCTATACAAATTAATAGAATAGAATAGTTTATTTCAAATAATATGGTTACAGTGATAATGATGATTACACACAGACACTAGAGCTGTAAACATGATCTTTAGTTGTAATTAGGCACAACTTAATATTTAAAAACAATTTGGAAATCTTGGCTACATCATAAGAACCACATATACATGGGAAGTCTACTAACTCATATCTGATGTGACATCACACTTTCTTCCTAAGATGAACTCTTCAAGTCACAAACCTAAACTCCAAACAAATCAAACTGGACTCTACTCCACTCTCTAACAATAACATCACTTATGATAGTTACGAAGACATATTTCCGTCATATAACGAAGAGGGGAAACCCATCTACAGAACACCAAACCTGCCACTTATTCACCTGATAACCGCCAAAAGGGTCCTACCACCAAATCAATCAGCCGAATCAAGCTATCCCCGAAACAAAATGTTCTGAAAGTCTGCCGTTAATAAAAACGCTGGCGAAGTGATCGCGTTAGGTAAAGTGTGCGCGATACGCGAGATTATGACGTCATCACAAGTGCTCGCTCGAGCGGTGGTCGTGCGATAACAGGGTGGGACTCTCGGCTGGGAGGGTTGCCAAGCGAAACAAAGTAGAAGAGCTGAGAAAAATGCCTCTTTTAGACATTATAAACCGACACAAATTCTAAATTATGAATGGATGCAGCAGTTAAAGAAATTATATTTGACTAGCTTTTGCCCGCGTGAAATTAAGTTTGTCACAGATCTTCATAAATTATTGCCTTTATGTTATTCTTGGTTATAAACAATAATACTGTAAAGTTTCATCAAAATCCGTACGTGAAAGAGTAACAAACATGTTGACATCCAGACATCCATACAAACTTTCGCATTCATAATATTAGTTGGATTAAATATCTGTACCTACCTAATTTCATGAGTGATGTTTAATAAAGTGTAGTAATTTTAGAAGGAATAGCTTAAGTACTGAAGAAACATGACATGTTTCACAACCTTTACAAATCTGTTGATTTAGCATGATTCAAATACAACGCGTGGGGTGACCAATAACTAAGCTATTGAACAAAGTTAAAAGTACCTACTCATCGACTTCTATTCAAATACAATCTGTTGAACTGAGATAAGCGCATCTAAAGCTGACCTCTCTGCCTCTACCCGTTCTTTTATCATGATTCACAAAAGCGTAATATTTTATTCCGAATACTACGTATACCTATATGTATAGGATTTTAAACTTTCGCGTTCCATTTCAACTAAAATAGTAAGTCTTAACGCGACGTGTATATTTATCAAATCTATCCGTCATCAAAAATTAATAAATCATGTAGAAATTGCTCTTCATCCTACACACCCGTGTGTCCGCGTACAAACAGATGATGCCTCGGGGATAACTCCATGTGTCTAAGTTAACGTCGTTTGTCTGCGATGCCACTCCACTCGAGTCTAAGCTCACACTACACGGAACCATTGAAAGCATTCTAAGCAAGCTTGCTGAGCCGGGTTCTAACGGCATGCAAATGGAACATTCGATGGGCTACTGAATTCACTAAAAGAGCAATCCATTTGACATAATCACTGTTATACTTTACTGATGAAGTTAAAACTTACAACACAAAAACCATGAAGAAAATCGCACACTAAATTTATTTAGCTAAATTCAAAAATAATGTAATCAAATTATAATTTTAAATGTTAATGTTAAGAACTGTACACACCAATGTCACCGACAGCCCGGCGGCTTGGTGTCGGCGGCTTTATTTCAAAACAATCTAGACTTGTACTTTTTGAGTATGACTTATGACAACATGATGTCTTTAAATCGACGACTTCATTAAATTAAAAATCAGTTCAATAAAATCATTTATTAAAATGCTATTTTGTCAAAAAAAATTACTTAGAATATCAATAGTCTTGTAACAAGTCCTTCCCCTATCGTACTTCTTTCTCCAGTCTATCTAAGACAGGTATCGGAATAAAAATAAGTAGAGTACTATCCTCTCGCTCTGCCGCATTAAATACCACTGTTTCCTCACAAGAGGGGAGCGGCGAAATGAAATTTATTTTATTTTTTCATAGTGTATTCGTAAAGTATAGAGATGCAGAAGGCTCGATTGATGCAAGACTACGATATTATCAAATATTAATTTATTTTGGGACAGGAGGCAAACTAGCAGACCATAATGTTGTTAATAATGAACATTCAGAAATACTCGTATTAGGTACCCACGCGATGTTAGAGAAGTATTCGGAATCAGGTAGGTAGACAATCTGTTACCAAATTCATAGAATTTTAAGGAATGATAAAACCCGGCAAATGAAATGCTTGGAAAATCAACAAAACAAATCAAGGGAAAATTATAGCTTGTGTAGCCATTCGCTTTTGGAAATAGATTCAGTTATCATTATTTATTTATTTATTTATTTATTTATTTGAACACCAACAAGGTTACATTGAGGCTTCACAAAAGTAACTATAAAAAATTTATAAAAATTATAGAATAGCATTCGATATTGTAAGCTGGTTGAGCATAAATCCAAGCAATATAGTGCACAATGAGCATTATTGCAACCTCTGTGATTGTGTGCGTTCGCAAGAACCTTCTATAAAGTTTCCGGAACTCTATTCCTTATACTTTATATGTTTATACCTTACTGAATATATTTATAGTGGCGCACCAAAACCGGTCGGGAAATTGGAAATGTTTTCTTAAACATTCTACTCGTAAAGCTCTTTGTGAAGATACGGGGTCGGCTTCAATAATTGGAACTACACTCGCATTTCAAATATCGGTTTTAGTTGATACGAGTATGTTACATTTTATTTGAATTCGACGTATCCGGAACATTATGGGTATTTTGGATTATGTTTTGCGTATCACCTTCTGATAAGGACAGACGTTTTTGTGACTCTACTTCTATTGATTTGGTTTCTTTTTACATACAAAACCGGCAATAATAGGTACTTAAACATTAGTGGAAAATCGATTTGACATTTGGAGTAAGTAGCGTGAAACACATTACTATTTCTTATCTCCTACCTATCTCAAAATAATATAATGTAAAATTCAAAAAACTCCGTTGGATTAGCATAATAGTACACTCAAGAAACTCACGGTGTCTCGTTTTCCTTATAGAAAATAATACGTATATCAAGCAATATCCACCGCTGAGCGCACTGTTTGCAATTAAAACTAAACTAGGTATATTGAAACTTAAAAAGGCTATAAAGAATTCATTTGAAAGCTGAAAAAAGTCAAAAGTGTCGATTCACACGCGCTTCGTTAGCGGGGTCCGGCGGGCAACGGTATAAGGTCGCGCTAATGAGTGCGCGGACAATGCGCTAACGAGGCTCGGATCAATCGCGCTCTAATGTGGGGCAGGTCAGGTTGGATGGAGTTTTAAGAATAAATATTGCACAAATTGGATAGAAAAATATTGAAAATGTTTGTTTAACTTTGAAAATTTTTAAAAATTAACTAAAGCTTACTTGAAAAGCTCAAAAAAGTCTCCGCATTTCGTCAATTTCGGTTGCTCGCGTCGCGACAAAGTCAAGAGACCGAGACCGGCAATTATATTTTGTTAGTGATAAAAGTGCTTTTTTATCAGAAAACCCAATTCCTCCATATTTTATTTGCGTAGTGCACTAACTCGCTTTCTTTCCCACACATCCACTTTATCTTTATTTTAATCTCACGTGCACTCTACACGAATGTTGATACCCAATTCATACAAGTATAATACCTAAGCGGCCAGTAAAAACTTGGCAAAAATAAAACTGTTTTCAAAAAGAAAATAAACAGCAAAATACCCCGTCGTATTAGCAAGGAAACTAAATAAAGCTGAAATATTGGCAAGAACTACCGTATCCTTCCGCATGGTCGTATTAAAAACCCCATTTTCCGTCTTCGTCGGGGAAAATGCTTTATAGTAGACGGGGAAACACATTATGTTTACGCTGAAGAAATTATTTTACGCTGCCAAATGCTGCAAGGGAAATAATTTAGAAAATTCTAGCGAATAAAACAGCTAATTTAACCACTCTTCATTTAGTTCGACGGGGCGGGTGTTTTTAGTTATTCTCCAGAATTGAGTAGAAAGTATTATTTTTACCAAATTTTTGGTAAAACTTCCAACATTGATCCGGCAAAAAAGGTCGTAGTTAATTCAAGTCCTACTGAAGAAGATTAAAAAATAATTTATGCGACTTAATATTTTAAGACATAAAAAAATTGGTTGCGTTTTAGAAGCCACTTTCTCCTCACTGTCATTTTCAAAGATAATAAAATAATCAAATCAGCGAAAAAACAAATCACTTACCGGAACCCGCGACACTGCCAGCAGTACCTGCGAAAACAAAAACGATTAATTTAGACTAAACTTAATTGCTTTAAAATTTCATTAAATTCACGAACCTAACTACGTTATAATAATCGAAAAATCTCAACCCTTCCAATCCCGTTTTAATTACAAGCCAAGGGTTATAGTGGCCATTTTTAACCCTCGCAATTTCGAGCGTGGCTCAATCCGGGCGACATTTGCATATAGACCGTGGAATGGACAGGGATGGCTCAAAACTGGCGGTAATCGTCCCGAATGGCAGGGGACGTTACAAGCAGCCGAAAAATGCAGGACATTCCTGTAGCTCAGTGATACTCGCGTTTTGGTGTGAAATAAAATCTTGGGCAGGTAAGAGACGAGCGAATAAAGCTATGAAGTTGCGACCTTTTTCACGGGGTAGCACCTTATGTTTATTTTTACTGGATTACGAGGAAAGGGTTATGTCTGCTGGTATTTTAGTGTTGACTTCCAACTGCTACTCTACTGGATTAAATTACTACATGTAGTGTACTACTAAGTTGTATTTCTTTCCTACCTACTAAATAGCATGTTGCATTCAATATTGAACTTTTTGTTGATAAGAAATAAGACGCAACTAAGTCCATACATCGAATGTTACCTTAAAGTTCCTTATTACAGGCACCGAACACCGAATTTTGACATAAATAAATAAAATAAAATAAATGAATTCATTTAAGTATTTCAGGCAAGGGCCCATAAAATGACACGAGTTTTCAAAATTCAAAGAAAGTACAAGTCGTCGACACAATGTTTCTTTTGAAATAAAGCCTCCGATACCAAGCGAGCTTGGTGTGTAGAGTCCTTAAGATATTACATAATTATAATGAATTGCGACATGCTTCAAAATGCGCGTGAACTCTTGTGTTAACTCATTTTACACTCATTACTTAAATACAGGTTTACTTTCTGTCAAACCCTAACCAAAGGCACGAATGCAAATAAAAATCGTCAGTCATTTTAGACGCCACCTCTCAATGCGCGTCCTCCCAGCGTGTCCCAGCTCTAAGCGTGTGTAAGCGCGAATCGGATATAAGTCAATTTGCCGCTGCGGGCGGCGCGCTAACTGCGGATATTAACCTTTTTCTCGCCCTCCCGTAATTCTTCACAAAGCAAGGATACCTTCCTGTTTTAACGGTTTGTTTTTTGAAGCACTGATATCAATTAGGTATGTGCGCTCTAAATAAATGGTTTAAAGTTGAGGGGTCTACTTCTTTGCCTGACGTTTTAAAACCTAAATGATCTCAAAAAATAGTTTTGGCAAAGGTCTACTTCTAATACGTTTCTTTCTCTATCGTATCATCAGCATCATCTCAGTCATAGGACGTCCACTGCTCAATATAGGCCTCCCCTAATGTTTTCCATGTTGCCCGGTTGGTAGCGGAATGCGTCCAGCGCCTTCCTACTACCTTTATGGATGTCGTCGGTCCACCTTGTGGGCGTGGTAGACGACTCTATCTTATGTTTTATAGCAACTAAGTGCACAACTCTCTATCACATTCATTACCCACTCGTGTTTTACAATGTTTCTTTTTCAGGTTATCAGGTAAGTAAGCAGCAAGATTTCTTAAATAAAACCAGGTGAACATTTTTTGCACAAAATAACGATCAGGACCAGGTATATTCCGTTATCTAAGTACAAAGGTCGAAAATTAGAATTAACTCAATAATACATAGAAGATATTTCCCCAAATTCACCCACCATTAATAACAACCGTGAGCCATCCATCAAAATGGAGCGCGAAAAAAACTAAAGTCCTCATAAAATTTTCCTTCCTATCATCTTCCGAAGTTCATGCCGTATGATTATAATAGATACAACCACTTTATTAGAGCTCCAGCTCCTTCCAACCTCCCCCTTATTGTGAGACTGGGTATTTAAAGAGGGGGGATGGGAAGGTCAAGTTTAAGTGGCCACGCGGTCCTTCCTTTGGGAAATATTGTATGCATACCTCCGCAACGGACCGTGGTCTTATATAAGTTACGTAATATACTTCCCATTTGGGATAAGTATTGTTTTCAGACTGCATTTGTTTATGAGGTTGGGAATAGCGTTTGGTGAAAAGTGGGAAAAGTTCTGTATCTGCGATAGTTTTGAGTGACGGCCACACAAAGGAGGAAAGTAAACTTTAGGGTTGTTTTTAGAGATGAAACGGATATCCGGTAACTATCCGGTAGGCCGGATATCCGGCCTAAATTTACTATCCGGCCGAATACCGGATAGTAACTCACTATCCGGTATGACATGATGACATGCAGTTCAGTCAGATTACGCAGCAAGTAAACTAATTTAATTTTCGCCATTCAATCACACACTCACGATGGCAACCGAAATAGCCCGAATTGATTACCTCCTAGACAAGTGGAAAAATCTGACATTCTATTCGGACGGATTCGATTTTCGAAAAGTGTGACTAGTCTAGTCTACTAATAGACCCACTGATCGCGTTCGAAGCACCTGTGCGGCGCTAAACTCGTCACGACATGCAACGAGACAATGGGCCAACTATCCGGCGGCCGGATATCCGGCTATCCGGCCTAGCAGCTGGCTGGATATCCGGTATCCGGTATCCGGCTAAACAACTATCCGTTTCATCTATAGTTGTTTTCCATTTATTTTGATCAATTGGTTCGTAATCATCGTTTCATTAAGGTATATGTATTTGACACTTTTGTGAAAATATGTAGATCAGGACATATTCATTGACAAGAACAGGCAGTGACTTAAAATTAGGAATATTTAAGGGCCTGATCACCTGAGTTTTTCAAAGTACGAAAAAAAATTACACTTTTCCGAATGTGCTATTTTCTAATGTAGGTACCTACATTTTATCTAAGTATAAATATTTACCATCAGATGATATTGCTATGACATACTGTTATTATATTGTAAAAAAAAACAATTAGGCTGAGTTGCACCACCTATCTTTAACCGTAACAATGACAATAACCGGTGCTTTTTGTATGGAGTTTGACAGATTTTTGACGTTTGTCAAAGCTAAAGTAAGATCAAAATAACATATCTAAACACAGTCATACGTTTCTGCTATAAGTATTTACAATAAAATATAAACTAAACATTAGCTCATAATATTTCAAATGTTTAAATAAATCACGAGCGTTTCCCGCAATTTATTTAACCACTACAAAACGGGCCAACAAATCTTCATTAAAAACAGTGCAGAAAATAACGTAAAACACAAACGTCGCCGTGAACAGCTAAACAAACATTACCGGACTCAAACTGGCGGCGAAACGTCGACGAACGACATCAAACACTCGTTGGACCATCGCGGCAACACGAAACTAGAATAGTGATGGGACAGTTTTTTTTTTTGGTGATAGTCGATTTTTTAAATATCGATAGTTTTTTTGCATGGTCATCTTAAAAGTAATGGAAGCTTAAGGTAATGACAGTGTTTTAGCGTGAAAAGAAGCAGACGGACAGAGTAAGTTTTCTATATGTATTTTGAAAGTAATTCAATGTGGTCATTGTGGTCAACTTACTAAAGAAATCCTCTCTTCAAAATTATCTCTCATTCTTTAAGACTTAAATTTTATATTTCTGTTACGTGTCAGTTTTGTGCGAATGGTATGCCGTAAAGAAATCCATCTAAGTAAGCTTCAATAACAGTGTTTTGTCTGCTAATTACTTACTAATCATTGATGACGGTCATTATTTTACAAAGAAACAAAATGGTTGATCATATCGATAAGCATTTTGTGTTAATAACTGATTCTAAACTAATTCGATACAGACATAGGAACATCACTATAATAGGAGCAAAATCCTAAAATATGCGCGAACAGAACTGAGTTTAAAACTGAGTTATTACGTGTTGCTTAATTACGAACTAAACAATAGGAGACACAAAGTACATGATTTGTACAAAGGTTTACAAATAATGCTAGTTTTAGCGAATTCAGAGTGGCCACTTAACGAGGAAACTTCCTTTCAAAGGATTTATTGTAATAGAACGAAATGGCCTAGTATAGTACCTACACAGATAGCATATTAATGTTTGTACTAAATTTATGTTAACTAAACTAACTAAATTTATGCTAATTACTGTATGTTTCCGGAAAATAATATTAAAAAAAAATATGTATTTTTGTCTTCTCTCATACATTAATACACCGTGTTACTTTGCATTCTTGCCATATTCACAGAGATAAAAGTAGGGACCAATACCTATTATTTAAGATAAACAAGAGACTCCCATAAAGAAAGTACACTGAGTTTTTAGTAAATTTGGTTTTACAGTACAAATTGGAATAAACCAATTTTGTCTCGCACTTTCTACAGGTGCAAGTGGAATAAACCTAGTGGGCGTGGCCTAGTTCTTATTAATCTGTGATGTTTTATGGCTCTGGGTACCAGCCTTTTTATCCAGTCATAATAATTATTTTAAAATACTCTTCAGTTGATTTTAGATTTTCCTTTCTACTCTCAATTTCTACTTTACGGGCTTAGGACCGTCAAAAATACGTAATAATTATTAGGCTTTTAATATGCAGTAATTTTATTGAACGTATAGAATTAAGAGATTAAGAATAATACAAATAATTAACCTACATAGACTAAATATTTACAAATATTTACAAATAAAAAATATGTCCCAAATCGCTGTCCAAACAACGTGACATGGTGCCCAGAATGCTGGCTGCATTTCCGCGCTGAATGGCCAAACTGATTCGTTGGCCAAGAAATGCGCCAGCTCTTCTATCACCTGTACAGTCAATCAGCCGCTGGGCTAATTCCCTGTACAGGCGATGAGCACTTGGTCCCCACGGACCTAGCGTCTCGACCCCAAATGGCTCAAACATGTAGGTACTACTAAGACCTACATATTTGCGTCGCTTGAGGGATTCCGCTGATGCAGCGGCAGTACCAGCCCCAGACGAGGTTTGCGGAAGATGAGACGGTGCCAGTGTGTCTACGCAGGATGCATCCCACACTAGAGGCCGTCCCACCTTCCATGGAACCAAAGTCATACCATCAGGTCTCTTACCATCACTTCGAACCAGGCCATTTGGTTCAAGAATGGCCGGTACGGAT
>NW_021132070.1:0-1383 GCF_004193835.3 Ostrinia furnacalis | reverse complement strand
GTTACTGTTTTTATTTTATCAGGATATACTGCTTAGTTTAAAAGTTATTACGTTTTCTTTACAATAAGTAATTGGAAGAAAAAAAATTCTATAAAAAATTAAAAAAAAATCTCAAAAAATTTTTGACCACTTTTTTGTCGATAAAAATAGGTCTAGTTTCATCTATTTTCATATGTACACTTTAACGTGACTCACACTGTATAGATAGATAATTTATTAAATTTTTAGCGTTTAGAGTCGCATCTCAAACTAATTTGAAAATTATAAATAACTTGAAAAAATCGAACTGCCTAAGGCGGGAATTGAACCCACTTGAAAATTTCGACGGGTTCATCCAGTGTCTAAGTAGCTCAGTTGGAAGAGCAGTCGCCCGGCAAGCGGAAGGTCGTGGGTTCAATTCCCGCCTTAGGCAGTTCGATTTTTTCAAGTTATTTATAATTTTCAAATTAGATAGATAATGTAATTAAAGGAAACATTATTGTAATTATCTTTTAATTAGTGCACTAAAAATTATACCTGTCTTTAATTCCTGGATATACTGATTGATTTTATCATTATAAATGACGTTTGGAGAAAATGATTCAACCATTATTAATAAACCCGATTTCCACGGGAAGTAAATACTTACTCATATTAAAATCTATTACTTATATTTATTATATTATTACTGTTATTATCTTAATCACTCAGTTTAAAAACATATAAATAGCAATGGCAGGATAATTAATTATTTTATTTTGAAATCTTGAAGTACTCAAAATGCGTTTCAATTTACTAGGATTTTTGTTGTTAGTCATATTATATTGTGCCTTCGGAGATGATCAAAAGGAAGATGTTAGGAAAGGTTTGTATCCCACATTCCCACTAATATTGTTATCATTTGAAAGCCTAGTTCTATGCTTTATTTATTTCATTAACCCATTAACGCCCAAATGAAAACTACGGTCAATTTCCCATAGCCAATGTTTATTTTCTTTATAAAAATACTTCAGAAATAATACTAAACACAAAGAAAACCAAAATTAAAATCAGAAGTTAGGTTTTCAGGGGTGTACTAAGTTTAGTACAATGGGCGCTTATGAGTCATATTGAGCAAAGCCTTCTTCATCCTGGAACAGTGTTTTCAGGCACTTGCTATAAGTTGTTTTGACTCTATTGAAACACACAGTAATTTTAAGCTATCAAATCAGCTTGTTTGCTGATTTATTTTGATTATAACCATTATTTCATATTTCTTCTCCATCAACTAGAGCAAGACTACCTACTTTTATTTATCTTTTATAGGTCAAATATGTGCGTACTATATATTTGCGGAATGCTAGCTGATCTAAGCGACTATATGGGTTTACTATGCAGTGCAGTCTGCGTGCATTTGAAATTGTA
>NW_021132069.1:0-503 GCF_004193835.3 Ostrinia furnacalis | reverse complement strand
TATTTCATTAATAAAACGCAAATCCATGAAACGATTATATACGACCGGTCACTTTTCGGTCTTCATGGAATGGACAAAATTACACAATTCGAATTTAGATATACGATCGATGATCAATTGTATTCATTGTCCATCCATGAACAACTTTACACAATCGCACCTCTGTTCATCTCCGCGAGTTTACATCGAAAACAAAACACGCACGATGGCCCACCTACAGGATACTATTCGACAAGGCCTCACATACGAGCGAACATTGACTCACGCACGCGTATTCTTGTATATGATGGAAGAAAATAAAGAAAATGGTGTACTAAATAGTGTGCAGTATTTAACTGCCTAAATAATAATAAAAACACAATGTACTTTTTTAAGTTGCCTCAAGACGCTGAGAGGTAAATAAGGGGCCATCCATAAAGTACGTCACACGAATTTCATGAATTTTTGACCCCTCCCCCGTCCTTGTCACAGGTGGTCCCATTTTTGAGACCCCCCCCCCCCCC
>NW_021132068.1:0-1778 GCF_004193835.3 Ostrinia furnacalis | reverse complement strand
TCAATCCATAATTTTATTTATTTATCTCGTTAGGTTCATTCATTCATTCATTTACATAACTATCGATAAAAAATTACGATCTTTTCCCAGCACTAAATGTCATTATTTGACAATTGTCAAACCTCTCCCCCCGCAAAAAGTGGTTGATCGTGTTTCCTTAGAAATCTTGTAGGTTTCGTGTCCAGTGGTTTATTCGTCCAAGTCCCCACCCCAGTCGGCAAGTGCGGCCAAGTCAACTTGGCGAACTCTGCGCTACCAGCTACTGAGTTACTTGGCAGGTTGTCCAAGAGTGGAAACACGCGACTTGACTTAGGATTATCTTCGACAAGTATCTAGTCGTAATGCCGAGTCGCATAGTATACCCGCGCCATCTAGCTAACAAGTGCGCGCTGTTGAGAGCTCGCTACTAGCTAATAACAGAGTAAATACAGATGAGTGGGTCATCTTCATAGAAACGCACCGAGCGCGGTTTGTATGTGTGTACAAAATTTAGCGGGGTGTTGGTGTTGCGCCGAATTTTGTCAGTGTGTGCGTGCGCGCCGCACACGTATTGGCGCGCTCACATACAAACCGCGCTCGATGCGTTTCTATGAAGATGACCTACTCATCTTTTTTTTGAAGGGACGCGCGCTGTAAGCTTGAGGAGCTTTTCCAGCTTCACCGGGCAGAGTGGCGAGTACAGAAGGTACTCTAGCCGTTTGGCGATCGTCGGTGCGCGTGCCGACGCACAGTAGTTTGATTTTAAAAATAGGTGGACATACGATCGAAAGTCATAATTTCACCAAAACAAAAATCGTTTTGGATAGCATTTTGAATGCTGATCAACATTTGCCATTATACATTTTTCGATAAAACGAGCCTTTCATGCTTAAAAAAAATATGTCAAGAAAATTTGTATGGAGAAAAATCATTTTTATTTTTTTTCTGGCTACTGTTGCAAACTGTAGCGGTCAAACCTTATGTAGTCGTAAGTACCTATGGTGCCGAATATTACTACATAAATACTTTTTGCGGGCACGCGCGGCGAAGCGAGTAATTGACATGCAAAATTTTAAATATTTTTATTTATGGATTATTGATTTTAATGCACTTAAAGTAATTATTAATAGAAAAATATACTAAGTCTAACTTACTACAGCCCCCTATTACCTCATTTCACGCCAAAACCTTTCAAACTAGAACCTACATTTGTAGGTACTAGGTAGCCTAAGTCGATCATTGACAATAAAATATTCACTACTGGTCTACTGGTTATGGTGTAAGGTAGATTAGGTAGATATCTACCCTTTACCTAGCTATACAGGGTGACTTTTGTATCAGTATCCAAATTTTAATATAATAATCTATGAAGCGAAAGACAAAACACGTATTTTTTATTTTTGTATCGTCCAGTACAAAAATGTCAAAATAAAGCACCCAGAAACAGTCTGAAAAAACACTTACACCGTGGTCACGGCTCACTCGCTTACGCACGCACACACGTAGGTACGCGCCTGCCCGCGCCGCATTTCATTTATTGCGATACGATATAAAAGTTGTCGATTTTCCCTTCATACTTTCACGGGCTTAGGACCGTCAAAATGCAAAAGATTTCAAAGTGGTAATTAGTTTTAATTAAACAGACTTACTAATTTATGGTAGAAAAATTAAATACCTACGACAATAATTACGCTATCAAAAAGAAAATAAAATCACCGAGAGCGGTAACACTACTTTTCTTGTGTACCTATTCGGGGGTATTTATCGTTATTTTCATGTGCAATAATTGAGATAGCTTA
>NW_021132067.1:0-32366 GCF_004193835.3 Ostrinia furnacalis | reverse complement strand
GGTGCCAACTGTTAAGTATAAAAATGATAGCAGGCCTGTTCATCTCCGCGAGTTTACATCGAAAACAAAACACGCACGGTGGCCCAACAGGATACTATTCGACAAGGCCTCACATACGAGCGAACATTGACTCACGCACGCGTATTCTGTGTATGATGGAAGAAAATAAAGAAAATGGTGTACTAAATACTGTGCAGTATTTAACTGCCTAAATAATAATAAAAACACAGAATGTACTTTTTTAAGTTGCCTCAAGACACTGAGAGGTAAATAAGTAGTTAATATTATTCATGATAATTCATCCTATATAATGTATTTCCTCCGCCATTTTACGCAGTTTGGCACCTCACGTCACATCATTTTACCGAAGTCAGCCCTATAGCTTCGGCGCAGTGCCGATCACTGACGTTTGTCAACAAAATGGTGCTTGACTCTTGAGACAGGCTAAATTACACCATATTGTGAATGACATTGAGCATACATTTTTTTAAATACCTTCGCGAAGTAAAACTTCTGTACGTAGTACTTATTATTATTCTGTGACGATAGCCCTCATTGCTGAGTTTTAGGTTTTACTCACCGGTCGGCAGCGGTCTGAGACGCCATGCAAGTATGATGCAACAACGCTAATGCGTGTATAGCGACGCCTGCACTAGCTAGATGTACTAGCTTATGTATAGCGTCGATGTGCGCAGGAGTATCGGAAAGACGGTCTTTGTTCGCGAATGGGTACGCGCGTTTGACGCCCGTTAGTATGGCGGACATTAGACGAGAGTCGATGTCTCCCTGGAATCATAATCATAATATCTTTATTGCTTCATGTGGTACAAACAAGGTATTAAAAATAAAATAGTCCCAGAACATGAGCCCTGTGAGGGCATTGCAACATCATACATAATATTAATTAAGCTTAACCTAAATTATTTTAATAAATGCAAATTCAAATTAATTTTTGAGATCATACAATTCTTTCAAAGAGTAAAAACATTTCTTTAATAATCATTCCTTCAATTCTTTACGTTACATTAAATTAAATAAAAATATAAATAAATCAGAATGTCAAGATATATCATACAATTTTAATTTTCATTCGGCTTTCGGTTCGGCAGCAGCATTGGTTTGGCCGAAACATTAATTCTACGTCTTGGTAGAATTAAAGGTTCGGCTGGGCAAAGGTTTTTCACAACGACTGGTCCTGCCACGCCCGCATATTACAACCTAAAGGTTGTGTTAGGTTGTCGTCGATCCACCAAGTGGAAGGCATACACAACTATTTCCTTTTTTTTATGCATAACATTATTTGACCGCAATCGCACCTGATGTTAAGTGAGATGCAGTCTAGGATGGTACATATCTGCCCTGTAAAAGTGCCTATTCACTCTCGCCTTGAAAAAGCCCGGATTATAGTGTTCGGGATAGACAGCAGGAGGCAACGATTTCCAAATCCTAGCTATTCAAATTATAAAAGAACTAGCTGCACCCGCGACTTCGTACGCGTGAAAACCTGTTTTTGCATAATTTTTCATTGTTCCTCTGCTCCTATTACTCGTATCGTGATGGTATATAGCCTATAGCCTTCCTCGATAAATGATCTTTCTAACACTGAAAGAATTTTTCAAATCAGACCAGTAGTTCCTGAGATTAGCGCGTTCAAGTAAACAAACAAACAAACTCTTCAGCTTTATAATATTAGTATAGAAGTATAGATTATCGAATCGCTTAGTGCGAGCTGTGGAGTGTGGGTTGATCCTGAGAATAGTATAAGGTTATTTTTCTGGAATTACATAGTCATAATATTTTCTACAATAAGGTTAATTACTTTACCTTTTTAATCGAAGCCTTGAAGAATGAGAAGTAGATCCTGATGAGGTTCTCCGCTATTTTGGAGTCGTCCTTGCCCAAGAAGAACTGATTCAAGAAACACACGCCGTAGTACTGCGCACGCGGCGATATGTTGGTCCTAGAACGAAACAAAATAAGTCAGAAATATATGTCACGGTTAATGTGATAAAATGAAAATTATGAATAATAACCGGTTATTATGAATAATTACCGACAGTCACGGTAAAAGTGATAAATTAATAACATTTAACAGTGATTATTTAATAATTCAACCTTAGTACTAACAAATATCATAAAAGAGAACAACATCTTGTGTACATGCTCTTGTACAGCCAAAATTTTTGAACGTTTTGATATCATATAATTTGGCATAATGAGTTTGGAATGTTTCTTGCATAATATTACTTTTCCATGATGCCCATAACATAATGTTTTGATTTAAAGTGAAAAATAGGTTAAGGCACAACCACATAAAATTCAAAACCGTTTAGCTTACACCGTGGTCTATATCTGAAAAATAGCTACAAACCTGAACAGCATTTTCTCAATCTCAGCCAAGACCACAGACTTCATGTTGGGATGGTTGTACAGCAGTTGGCACAGGTGGTATATTACCTTCGATGCAACTGACTGTGACGGGTCTCCCAGTTTGTTGATTATGTTCGTTAGGAGCATCTGAAATATAGGTCCAAATGCAATAAATATTCTTGGGCTTACATCTATGTGATAAAAGTCTGAAACTAAACACAGCTTGTACTATGAATTCAGTTAGCGTCAAACAATTCGTGACACTCAAAGTGGCGAAAACGTTAAGGGGGTGCAGCGCCGACGAAAAATTACGATTTGCTAGCCGAGATAGCGGTGGCGCAACGAACTAACACGATCGCACACGAACTACTTTACAGAGTAGAGACAAAAGAGACTCAATACAGAGTAAAAACACGTATTTCACTAATTTTGCTAAACAAAACGTGAGTTTATAATACTTTAATTAGGAAAAAGGAAGGATTTGATTTTTTGTTGGTATTGCTGCGAAAATTCTTACACAATAAAAATCCTAACTAATATTGATTCTTCTGATGAACAAAGGCGTTAAAAAAGTTTCGAAAAAGAGTATTTTTCCTAGACGTTCAATTCAAATAGGCTGTTAACGTAGCGTCTTTCCATTCTATTGATGGTCTACAAGACGTATGTCCGGTCGCGCCTCACCTACGCGGCCCCAGCGTGGTACCCCCTCATCTCCCGAACCAACAAGGAGAAGATCCAGGCGCAGCAGAACGTGTCCCTCCGCGTCATCACCGGGGCGGGGCGATACGTCCGCAATGACGTCATTGCCCGGGACATCAACGTGGAGACAGTGGAGGAGTTCATCACGCGCCTGGCGCGGGTCATGTATGACCGCGCGGACAACGGCCCCCACTGCCATCTCCACAACATCGCGCCTACACCAGCCCGCCCCCCGGGCAACCGCCCCCTCCCCCGGGACCTCCTGCTGCCAGAAGCAGAGGACGCCGACACCACCCAGCCTGCGGCGCCTGCGAGACCCGTCTCCGCACCAGCCGCCACAGCACCAGCAGTCACAGCACCAGCTGTCGCAGCACCGAAGCCCCGCTTCAAATCTGTCTGTCTGTCTGTCTGTCTGTCTGTCTGTTACGCTTTCCCGCTTAAACCTCGCAACCGATTTTGATGAAATTTGGCATAGAGATAGTTTGAGTCCCGGGAAAGAACATAGGATAGTTTTTATCCCGGTTTTTGAAACAGGGACGCGCGCGATAAAGTTTTTCTGTGACAGACAAAATTCCACGCGGGCGAAGCCGCGGGCGGAAAGCTAGTTAACTATAAAATAAGTAAAATATTTTTTCGTAACAATCGAAGTCATAACAAAAGAGATACAATTTGCATGCTCTGCGCTCTACACTACTCTGTAAAGGATTGACAAACACACATTTGACACTTGACAGCTACGATAAAGCAAAACGCCTGATGATTTCTTCACGGCAAAGTTTTTTTGGGAAAATCAAAAATTCTCAATATTAATGCATTAATACCAAAAACGAAAAAGGGGGCGACCTTCAAAATATTAATTTAAACATTTCCATATAAAAATTATTGCTTCATACGTTAAATTAACAAAGTTCTCGAAGAAATAAATTTTCCATATGTCTGCATTTTAAATGTTGTTTATCAATTTTTTACGTATTTATTCAAAATTTCGAAAAGGCGGCGACCTAGATCAAGGATTGGGCTACCCTACACAAGTTATTTTGATGTATTTAAGTCACTAATCGCAGAGCACTCGTGATTTAAAAATATGACAATTTTAAGGATTCTGTGCAGGACCCCCTTAACAAACTTAATCCGTAACAAAGGCGGGTTGCGAACTTTTTGGCTACTTTTACTTAGTATTTGAAGCTCAGACATATCGGAATCTTTAATACTCAATACTTTATTGCATCCATAATGTTTAGGCAGTCTCCCGCGTTAAGAAATCTAAGTGTCTCGAGTTTGTCCCTCGAAAAATAAGGTACATAATAATGAGTATTTCCAGGGGTTTTGGGGATAACGTTTTTCATGTGAGTATTTGAATTTTTAAACAGTAACTCATAACAGAATTTTTTACATATTTAGAATATGTTAAGAGCTAGAATTATATTACCTTTTCTCTCTCCGGGTGATGCATAAGCAGATAAGACATGGCGCTGACGGCTTTCTCCTTGTTCGCTTCCACCGAGTCGTGCGCAAACTTGTTCAACGCTTCCACGTAAGCTGGGAAAGTACAGAACATGTTAGGAAGTAAACTAAAAAAAATCATAAATATAACAAGTATTTAAAGTTCCAAAACATAATAAGTAATTATGAGCAATTGCAGTAGATTGATGTGATCATTTTATAAACTATGAAGAAAAAGAAATCTCTGTCCACTTTATAAGAATTTTGGGTTAAATAAACAAATTTTCTTTCTTTTCTCTTGTGACTGAAAACAGATTGAAGTCATAACATGAGTTTATGCTACTAAATCCAAACAACTTTTGAAAACATAATAATGCTTTGAAGGTTTTTAAATTTCGCGTTCCATCCATTATATGTGACACCACCAACACCCAGACTGTATGTAACCACAGTTTTCTACGAAATGTCAAGCTCATTGGTGTATCAAGCTCATTGCTCTAGGGTTCTTTTTCAAGGGGGGCCTTGGCCATAGTATCATAGCCCATGAGTTAGTACTATCAACTATAATCTTCAAATTGGTAGCCCAACAAGCACCACAACGTTTCATACATTTTGACTGTCAGCGCCGACGGTCAGCGGGCGTCAGCGCGATGCTAAAACCAGCATAAGTACTTATGTACTACATAATGAACATCACTTTAGAGTGTCCACAGCTCTCATTTTAATGTTGCTATACTTACTTCCGTACAACTCCTTGAGCTGGTCCTCATAGTGCCACAGCTTGAGTATGTTCCTGCGCGCCTGTTTATTGCCTGAAGTCATCTCGTCCAGGTGGCCCAGTGGGTGCTGCTCGAGTGTTCGCAGCTTCGCATCAGGGATTAGCAGCTCGGATATTAGGAGCTCTGACAGTGCATCTGGTGGAAGGAATTATTAATATAGTAAATTAGTTTGTTTATCTTATAAAATCATTTTACTATAGTCTGGTCTGCGAGCACGTAGAATTTTGTCCAATGACCCCAAGCTACCCATCCTTATCGCTCGCGCGTAATTATTATATTGTCGCGCTCGCACACTCACTGCGGGCGCCCGTCGCACAGTCGCGACAGAAATATAATTACGCGCGAGCGTTTAAGATAGCTTGGGGTCATTGGACAAAATTCTACGTGTTCGGTGACCAGACTTTAGTAAGAACATAAGATAAGAACATTCTGAAAACTTAACTATTGAAGCCAAGTCATGTGAAATAGTGAATTTACTGTATTGGATTTCTGTAAAAATAGGCTTAAGCTTGAAAATAATCAAATAATTTAGGACTAAGTGATTACTGGAATATTCAATTGGTTAGGAATATTATTGTTTTTAGGTAATTACCTATAACAATGATTCCATCCTTTTTCTTGGCTGGTTTGACACTGTTGACAAGATTTCTGAGTGCTGTCAAGTTGTAGAGAGGGTTATCCTGGAAAAGTATAGCAAAAAATTACTTGCATGTCCCAAAACAGATACGTTTTAACTGTTAAAGATGATACAAGCATTGAAAACTCTTACAACTATCTGATATGCCCTGCTGTATTTCAATTATTTACAAGAGAATCAATATTTTAAAATAAATAGTCAATGTCCTGACGTGTTCAGTTAATTTAAACAAGAAGTTGTGAACTTTAGTAAATAAAATATTATAAACATTATGGGCATTTCTGTATTTCCATGATAATTTGAAATTTATTACCTGAATCAATATTGTGGCTGCTGCTACCCTGTCTCCTATAGCTCCTTTGTTCAACAGAGTCCTAGCCCACTGCTGGTCGGATGAACCACTTCTGTTTGATTCTGAAATATAAGATAGATTTGCTTTTGTTAGTAAACACACATTTTGTGGAATAAGACTAAAAACTTGATATAAAACTCAAGACCTAATTAAGTAACCAAGCCAGAGATTGGTTTAATTTTGATAACAATCTTATTAAGTTTTTTTTATTAAAGGCTTATTTTTAGCTCACACTATATCAGGTCATGAATTGTATTATAATTGTTAAAAGAGCTATTCTACTGAACAGGGAGGGAACAGACCTTTTTAGCCACATTTGTTGACATTATCTACATACAGGTTGTCCCAAAATTTGCATGTCACATTGACACCAGAGGTAAATGAGCTCAAGACGCATATAACAAGTATTTTAAGTCCATTTTTAAAAATAACTAATAAGAGTCATATTTCAAAACTCATTAAACTTTTCTATGAACATGAATAAATAAAATTGGTCATATCTTAAACTTTGAAACTTTTCTATGGACATATTAAGCTTGTTTGATGCGTCTTAGACTCAGCTACCTCCAGTGTCAGTGAAGTGTTAATTTGGGGACACCCTGTATATCTAGTCCTCACATTATTAGAAACAAGACTTACTGGTTTCGTATGCCGCTGTGTCACCATGCAGTGCACTACTTGCTTCCTTTCGCACTTCTTCTATCTGTTCTGGTGTAAGCACCTTTGTTATTGTACTGGGTTCTTCAGGGAGCTATGATAACAGAGTAAAATGTATTTAAACCGTAATTTAGACGACAAATCTCTCCTAATAATGTAAGATGAATATGTTTGAAATTGTTAAGTTCTGCCATTTTTCAACACGATCATTCAGTCTTCAAATAAGAGGACTTTAGTATTATTAAGAATCTTAGGTTTTTATTAAGAATATGCAGTATTTACCTGATGAAACCATTTCTTTTTCTCCTCATATTCGAGTGTCTCCGCAAAATGTTTTGCAATACCCTGACTTTTCTTTCCATCAGCATTTTTGTCAACTTTACCATAATTTGTGTAAGCTTCATCGACTAAAATATTTTCCTCAAACCTTTTGTGCTTCATTTTGATAAATTTATGTGAAAATTTTAAAATTTACAACACGTGAAATGCGCACCATGCTGTCAAAATTTGACATTTGAAAATGTCAGCTTGACAGTACTTTTTTTTATAAAAACTACCATTGTTTACGGAATTGAGAGCATGCTTAAATGCCAGAGTATGATTAAAGACCCAAAATTACCTAATCAACCATTGAGAGTTTTGGTTTTGAGAGGTAAATTATGATTTTCTACTCCTCCGCATAAGTATCCTACAAGGATTAAGAGAGGCTTCAGTCCTCATTTCAGCTGATAAACGTTTCAATCAAATTGGGAATAAATTGAAAATTAATTGAAAAGAATAGCAACACTAATTTAGGCGTGTCAAATATAAATTGCATTAGATTTTGAACACTAACTCCTATACATACGGTTCAATTTAAATTTAGATTTAACTACTATTTTGACGATTTGTCATCATTACTCAAACGTCAATTTAAAAAAAAAAACTTGCGGGGATAGTGGTTTTATCGCAGGTGGAAATATTGTAAATATTTCGAAAAGAAACCAATATTTTGTCTAATAATCAATCCAAAATACAACAATGGATGACCAAGGAAGGAAAGTCATTGTTTGCGACAACGGAACAGGTGTAAGTTGATGGAAAATCTCAAGTTATCAACGCTGTGATAAGCTCACTGAATCATCACATCCTAAAGGAAAATATTCTGTTTCTAGTTCGTAAAATGTGGATACGCTGGCAGCAACTTCCCCGCGTTCATATTCCCGTCGATGGTAGGCAGGCCTATCATCAGAGCGGAGAACAAAATCGGAGATATTGATGTTAAGGTTGGTGCACTCATTCTTTGCTGGAGATCTCAACATAAAATTATCACACAGTTTAGGTTTATATTATCCTCTTTGGATGTTACTTAACATGTATCAGTTATCTGTATGCTAAAGATAAGTTATTAAATGCAATATAAAGTTATTATTATATTGACAGACAAACCATTTGCAAAATTAACCAAATTTAATCCTTATTTCCTGTTAATCTACATAATTACAGTGCCAATAGCAATCAGGCACTATAGTGATTGTGTAAGATCTTTTTCTAATGTTGTGGAAAGACAATTTCTAAACAGAATTAAATGTTACAGGATATTTGTATTGGAGTAAGTTACAAACCGTTTAAGCATGTGTTTTTACATCTAACATTGTGTTTTCGGCATGAATAACCTGTCAGAATTGATCAGAATTCTATAAGATGTCTCAAAATAACAAATTGAATTTGTATGAAACTAATTGTATTGATTTGTATGGGTTTGTCTTATGTCCCTGAATGAAAACACTTCTATTACCTAAAATAAGACCCAGTTTATTGATTAATTATATAAAACACATAAAAGTGACACAGTGAGCACAAAATATAGCGTTGAGAATAACTTGCTGTATGCCAATTTTTTTTCAAAAAGAGATTGCTGTTGAAAACTTTATTTTCCAGTCATTACACAAAATATAATATTAATAACTTCCTCGAAAGTTAGAATATCTAACTGAACTGTTAAATATCTAGGGATGTCTGTAGTTTACGCCTAAACTAGTAGGCNTTAAGGCCAGCAGTGCTGCTTGGCTGTCTGAGTTGATGTAGATGTGTTGATCCTGGAGCTTCCTTTCCAAGTTTATCTCTGCACATTTGTTTATGGCAAAGACCTCGGCTTGGAAGATTGAGGCTTCAGTCCCCATGTTTAGGCTTACTTTGAGCTTAGGCCTCTCTCCGTAGATCCCGCAACCTACATTATTTTCCTTTTTGGATCCGTCCGTGTACCAGACGTGACTACCTTCCTTAAATGACATTTGGCCTTCTAGCCATTTGTCTCTAGGAGGTATGTTTACGGAATATAGTTTGGTGAAGTTACATTCCGTATGCATGTCGACACTGGGCATGCACAGAAGTTTGTTTTCAAGTACTGATTCCTTGAGTCTTATCAGATTTTGAGAAGCCCATCTGACTTTCGTGCGGGTGCAGATTCTATATGTGCTCTGCTTGGCTTCTTTTTGCACATGCATATGCAGTGGTAAAAGTGGTGAGTTTGTTAGTAAGTTATCTAAAATATTGACTATTATTTTCCTCAGGACTTAATGGTAGGAGATGAAGCCTCCCAGCTCAGATCCATGCTGGAAGTCAGCTACCCCATGGAGAATGGGGTAAGTTTCTTTTGAATAACATAAATATAAATATTGCTCTATCAATCCTCTTAGCGCAGCGTAGGACGTCTACCCACAAGGTGGACCGACGACCTCATAAAGGTAGCGGGAAGGCGCTGGATGCAGGCCGCGACCAACCGGCCATTGTGGAAATCATTGGGAGAGGTCTATGATCAGCAGTCCTATGGTTGAAAATGATGATGATGATGAATCCACTTAGACAAAGTAACATGCGTGACAAATTGACTGGAAGAGATTGCCTAAATATACGACTGCATTTTCAAGCCTTTTTAAATGCATAAAGCATATTTATTTATTTCATAGAAACCAACAGCGATACATTGAAAATGTTAGTTATAAGATTTATAGACAGACATTTATTTAGTTCTATAAAGAGAATACATCCATTTGTTACTTTCCTTCCTATTAGGTCAATCATGATTTTAGCAGCCCATGCAGGAGTGTTTTGTATTTAAGTACCTATGTTTCTCCTTAGCGCAAACTATTCATCCTATTCAGATGAATAAGGTGTCAGCCTAGGCGCAGACCACCGATTTTTCGTCGGTCGATAGTTTAGTCGGGCAGTTAATCAATATGGGATGGGCATGTATGGAAGTGCGCACATTGCACCGATTTGATATCGGCCGATTCTTCATACAAATTAAAATCGAGCCCAACTATCGGCCAACTAAAAGATGGTGGTCGGCGCCTAGGCTTAATCGATTCGTTACTATGGCCTAGGTAACATAGGCTACATTTTAAGGTAGCTGAACAAAACGATCTTTCTCACAGTCAGTTTTAGTTTTATAACCTTGTCAATGTTCCCCAGGTGGTACGCAACTGGGAGGACATGTGCCACGTGTGGGACTACACCTTCGGGCCGAGCAAGATGAACGTGGACCCGCACGAGACCAAGATCCTGCTCACCGAACCGCCCATGAACCCCACCAAAAACAGGGAGAAAATGATTGAGGTAGGAGTCTTCTTTAATACCATAAAAGAGGCACCCGTTGAAAACCAGCGGAGCGGGCACCTTTTTGGCACAAAATACCTATATTTGTATATTTTAAATTTTGTTATTTAGATCTTGTTCTTTATTTTGTGTCAAATAAAGATTTTCTTTTTCTATATGCCGGGTCTCCAGCACGTGTTTTGCCCTACAAAATCAACAAAAATATGCCAACATTCAAATGTTTTTTTTAGGTAAATTTGTTTTTGTTGATTGTGTAGGACAATATTTTGCTGCGCGCTGGAGACCCGGCTTTAACTACACTATTCACGAAGTTGGCCGAAGTTAATCGAAGTAAGATAGTGCAGATATGCACTTAGCTTCAAACAACCTCGTTTAGCCTCCCCCCGACTTCCGATTGTTTGATTTTTAATGTCGAAGTGTGTGAAAGCGAGTAGTGTAGCTATGGTAAGGTTTCTAAAAACACAATATTATTATACAGGGTGGACCAAAAGTCTTTACTTATCAAACAACGATTTAAAAAAATCTAGATAAATTAGATAAAAACTGTTTATTCATTATGAAAGTATACATCCTGTTCCATCCTATACGAGTAACTGTAGTAGGATAGTAGGTAGGGATTCTGGCTCCCCCACACCCTCTGTATTCTGACTGCCATTTTACGATTACAAGACCGGCCGGATATCCGAAACCTATCAATTATCCGGCCAAATATGCAGATTCATGAATGAAACCGAATAAACAATTTATTCAATTCTAATTTCTAGTATTTTTTGTTCTAGGTGATGTTCGAGAAATACGGTTTCGACAGCGCGTACATAGCCATACAGGCGGTGCTCACCCTGTACGCCCAAGGACTTATATCTGGCGTGGTGGTGGATTCAGGTATGTCAAAAATGTACAAACGTTGGCAAGTCAAGGTGTACGGGTAGTGCGAATAGAGACGGTTTTGCAACAATTTTTTTGTTATCTATTGGCCAAGAGAAAAGAAATCTGCAGTCTGCGGGGAGTTAAGGATCTCTTTCACCATCTATGAATTAAGTCCTAAGTAGTTACTTCCTGATTGACACTGATTCACATATTCAATATCCACTAGGTTTTTTTATGCATAACAAACAAGGCTGGTATTTGACCACAATCGCACCTAGTGTTAGGCGGTATGCAGTCTAGGATGGTACATATCTGCCCTGTAAGTGCCTATTCACTCTCGCCTTGAAAAGGCACGGATTGTAGTCTTCGGGAAAGACAGCAGCAGGCAACGAATTTCAGTCCCTAGCTTTTCGCATTATAAAAGAGTCATCGAAGTGCGGTTGTCTTGTCAATGTCATGGTTTCGTTGCTACTCGTGACTAAGTAACTTGTAGCCTACTTGACACTTTACTCAGAGATAGTGTACGAGGCCTTAAATGACCTGATGATGATGACTTTGTTTCAGGCGACGGCGTGACGCACATTTGTCCTGTGTACGAGGAGTTCGCTCTCCCGCATCTAACCAGGAGGTTAGACATCGCGGGCCGGGACATCACTAGATACCTCATCAAGGTAAGGATTCGATCCTCAAGGTACAAGTTCGTAAGGTAATCCACGCGGCGACACTGTGTGCTTACCATGAGTTTACGTTAGGTGAGCTCGCTAGCGAGTGCGTCAAAAAAAATAAAAATCTATGAAGATTTTAGTTCTTGAAAGTTTCCGCTACATGCTGCAATCCGTCATACATTTAATGTCACCCAGGCTAAAATGCGCGCGGTGATAAAATCTTATCGATAATTTTAGATGACAAATGTATGGGCTTATCGCGTAAAATCGATAAAATAGCGCGATAAAAACTTAAAGCAGCGATCATCCTAGGCCTACTGATGTTGATAATGATGATTTTTTAACGCTGCAAGCCATAGTGACTGAGTTTCTTGCGCTGCTTCTTCTCAGCACTGGTCCATTTATTGTCCCGAAGCAGTGGTAGGGTTAATACTGGGACGTGTACAAGTGCTTTTTAAAAGCCTACTTGCATAAATAAATAAGTTTTTTGAAGTTTTATTTAGGTTTTATGCAGGCCGCTACCAACCGTGCGATGTGGAAGTCATTGGGGGAGGCCTGTAAGATGTGGTGTCAAAGTAAGTCTGATGTCAAGATATTGTCAGACAACTACGCCGTATCAACCGCTGATGGGATTTATTGAAAGACGTGTATTAGCTGCCGAATGCTTTATTGCACTGATTGTAAAAACTTAGAACTACCAAAATCCCAAATGTAGGTCAGGCGCAGCTGGCCAAAGTGCATGAATAAAATGCAAGTCAACAATACAACGTACAAGGCCTATGTTCAGCAATGGACGTCCTGTGGCTGAAATGTTGATGATGATGAGGTTTTTTATTGATTGTGTTGTTTCAGCTGCTTTTGCTTCGTGGTTACGCCTTCAACCACTCAGCGGACTTCGAGACAGTCCGCATGATGAAGGAGAAGTTATGCTACATCGGCTACAACATCGAACAGGAGCAGAAGCTAGCGTGGGAGACCACGGTGCTGGTCGAACCTTATGTGGTGAGTGGTTGAGTGCATTTTGCAATGGCAGTGAGAGCTGAAGGATTTTGGAGTAATATAATTTTAATTATAAGGTTCTGTGATCTTATACTTGTGTGCAAATACGACAGCTATTATTGTGTTTTCTTTTACTTAAAAGTTTACAGTTTTTTTTTAAATCAAGAATTTTGTGTATTTTGATAGATGTTCTTTAGAGTGCACTTTAGCAACTTTAAAGTAATTATGTTGCCGTATAATCGTTTGTAATCGATTATCCCCCTAACTGTCCAAAATAACAGATTTTTATGACTTTATCGAGTATCGATTTAGTATCTTAGTTTACGATAGCCTATTTTGATTAACTGGTAATTTTGGTCTCAATTAAACTAACTTACTAACTTTTAGACAAATTCAAAAATATTCTCCTCTCTTCTAATGGCCGTAGCCTACAGAGGGCTTAGTGAATTTACATCAAACGTCGTCACTAGCGAGCGTGTTAAAAAATATATGAAGATTCAAGTTCTTGAAAGTGTCCGCTAGGGGCGCTGTACGTAGAATCCGTCATACATTTCATGTCCCTATTTTACGCATTCGACATCGAATGCGTTTCATGTAAATTCACACTACGCCCACTAGTCCCATATCTAGTTTTGAAGTAGCAATAAGCGAGTGTTTACGCGTCGGCCGTTTGGTGTAGTGGTTCGGAACGGACTACTGTGCCGAGAGGTCCCGGGTTCGATTCCCGGCCGGGCACAAATTACTGTGTTACTATGTATAATATGTGTGTATTTACAAAAAAAAAAGTATATTATATCCGTTGTCTAGTGCCCATAGTACAAGCTTTGCTTAGTTTGGGGCTAGAAGCGTAGTGTAAAACGTCCAAGGATATTTATTTATTTAATACAGACATGTAGAGGCTCCTTAAGAGCAAAATGACGATTTGTAAGAACTATTTATTAGTCTAAACAAATAAATAAATTTTGACTTTGAAATATTCCAGCTGCCGGACGGGCGGGTGATCAAAGTGGGCGGCGAGCGGTTCGAGGCTCCCGAGGCCTTGTTCCAGCCGCACCTCATCAATGTAGAGGGACAGGGCATCGCTGAGCTCGTCTTCAACACCATACAGGTACGAGAACATATTATAGGAAGGTACAGACAGACATACAAAACTCATACAACTAAATTATTTTTGCAAATAGGCTTTTTAAAAAGCACTTACAACAGATGAAATCAAATATTTTTATTGCATAATGTAGGTCGTTCGTTTCAGCCAAATGACGTCCACTGCTGGACAAAGGCCTCCCCCAAGGTTTTCCACAATGAACGGTCCTGCGCTGCCCGCATCCAGGCTCTTCCCGCGACCTTTACCAGATCGTCGGTCCACCTAGTAGGAGGCCTGCCCACGCTACGTCTTCCAGCCCGTGGTCGCCACTCGAGAACTTTTCTGCCCCAACGGCCATCGTCTCTACGAGCTATGTGCCCCGCCCACTGCCACTTGATTTTAGCAATTCTGCGAGCTATGTCGGTTACTTTGGTATAATGTAGGTACTACTTAAATAAACCACGGAAACCTCGGCGCACTTAAGGGACTCCTATTTAGGTTTAAATAAGACGTCAATTACTGGTACATACAGCAGGTCCCTCAATAAAATATTGTTTGTCGTAGATGTTTATGAAAAATAGTGCTTCAGAAACGTGGTGACTTGTTCAGTGATTGATTTATTGTACAAAACTGAAATAATCCTAACACTGACACATTTGTGTCCAGAGTCATCCAAAATCGGTTTCCTTTGACAGTTTGACAGCTCGTGGTTGTTCCTTTATTCCGAAGGAATATTAACATCATACCAATGGGCGTGTAAACTTTAAATTTGGTAGGAGCCCGTAACGAGGTAAAATGGAGTCCACGCGTACGAAGTCGCTGGCGGTCGTTAATAACACATACATCAGATTTTAATTTTATTTGTTGAGAAGAGTTGGATTTTATTTCTGACTCCTTTTCCTCTGTGATCAATGAGTTTGTATTTCCACCAGGCGGCCGACATAGACATGCGCAACGAGTTATACAAGCATATAGTCCTATCCGGGGGCTCCACCATGTATCCCGGGCTCCCGTCGCGGCTCGAGCGAGAGATCAAACAGCTGTACCTCGAGCGAGTCCTGCGCAACGACTGCGACAAGCTCGCCGTGAGTATACAGGGCGGCACAATAGCACCCGCCACAATAGCACCCGTCACAAATGCACCCGTCTCAATAGCACCTGTTACAATAGCACGTGTCTCAACAGCACCTGTCTCAATAGCACCTATCACAATAGCACCCGCCACAATAGCACCCGCCACAAGAGCACCCGACACAATAGCACCCGCCACAATAGCACCCGCCACAATAGTACCCGGGCTGCCTCGCGGCTCGGAACTAGGATTTCCAGTTTGGCCTACAATACAACCCATAGAGATATAGAGAGATGCCAACTAATGCGCCGAGTTCGAAACTCAGTGTCGCATTAGAAATGCTCACACACAAAGTAATCAAAATACGTGCTCATTATCCACTGCGGTATCAGTAATCAACGTTCGAATAATCTTTAGTACTGCGCAAGCAATGTAAACTGTTTACATTACGACGTCGCTGCTGTCATCATTGCTGTCACGAGCAATGTGTTCTGTTTTTGGGCATATTACCACAGAATAATATTAAGTACTACGTACAGAAGTTTTACTTCGCGAAGGTATTTATAAAAATGTATGCTCAATGTCATTAACAATATGGTGTAATTTAGCCTGTCTCAAGAGTCAAGCACCATTTTGTTGACAAACGTCAGTGATCGGCACTGCGCCGAAGCTATAGGGCTGACTTCGGTAAAATGATGTGACGTGAGGTGCCTAACTGCGGAAAATGGCGGAGGAAATACATGTCATGATTTAGCATGAAATCATGAATAATATTAACTACTTATTTACCTCTCAGTGTCTTGAGGCAACTTAAAAAAGTACATTCTGTGTTTTTATTATTATTTAGGCAGTTAAATATGTACTGCACAGTACACCATTTTCTTTATTTTCTTCCATCATACACAAGAATACGCGTGCGCGAGTCAATGTTCGCTCGTATGGGAGGCCATAGAGAAAAATAATACATAGGAAATGTGAGGCCTTGTCGAATAGTATCCTGTAGGTGGGCCAGCGTGCGTGTTTTGTTTTCGATGTAAACTCGCGGAGATGAACAGGCCTGATATTACTGCGACACCGGCCCCGCCCCCTTGTCACATCTCCCTTTAGTTTCTGTGATCTGTGATAATACCCAACCAGTAAAGATTGAGTCCCTTTATAAATAGGCTGTTTATTGCAGAAATTCAAGATCCGCATCGAGGACCCGCCTCGGCGCAAGGACATGGTGTTCATCGGAGGCGCAGTCCTGGCCGAGGTCTGCAAGAACCGGGACAACTTTTGGCTGTCGCGGAACGAGTACCAGGAACAGGTAATGGGAATAGGGTCATACCCCCAATGCGTCAAATCTCAAATACAAAAGACCGCAGAGATACTTAATCTATATATATAAAAGAAAGTCGTGTTAGTTACTTCGCTTATAACTCAAGAACGGCTGAACCGATTTAGCTGAAAATTGTCAGGGAGGTAGTTTAGAGCCAGGAAAAGGACATAGGATACTTTTTATCCCGTTCGAAATTAAAAAAAAGTTTGCTTATTTATTGCCATTAAGGCGGAACAAAGTTCGCCGGGTCAGCTAGTATTTTATACAGGGTGTTAGGTAAATGGGTATATGAGTCGACACTAGCCCATGTTAACATGGTCATATAAATGGTATGGTGAAGTCAGAAAATTGATATCTTCATTTTCTTCGGGCTAGTGTCGGCCCATATACCCATTTACCTAACACCCTGTATACAGTCGACAGCACATCAGACTTCACATTTAAATTGCAAAATAGCACCTTTTTGAACCAATAATTTCTACAAACTCTGTCATCGTTGAAAATTGAAATGGCTACATCGTAATGGATTTATCACACTTTATTCACCCAGGTGATATCACCCAGATGAACAAAGTGGAATAATCCATCGTGACACATCGTGATACCCCGGGCACATCGTGAAACGCCGGCACTTCATGATTTGGCTGGCCATATCGCGATGTGCCCAGTAAAAAGTCGGGTGGACCTTTTTCGATATTCCTAACGAAATATTGGGCGGATCATGAAGAAGAAGTATAAATGTTAAAAGAAGAATAGAAGTTGTTTATGCGAACAAAGATGGTGGCGTCACAACAGCTGATTTATTGGCTGTGATCCAACTGTCGGTTTTTTGACGAACATTTACATTGTTGTAGGCTCGTTGTATTTGCGCTGAGTTCGACCACTGCTCTTCTAGCGTAAACTCACCCTTAAGCATTCAAAGCACGAATGAACATGCATCTAACCAACGCTTATTTAATAATTTATTTACAAATCGGATTTTATAATTTTTTTTTGTATGAAAATTAAAAAAAATTAAATGATGATATCAAATTTCTGACTTCATCATACCATTTATATGACCATGTTAACATGGGCTAGTGTCGGCTAATATACCCATTTACCTAACACCTTGTATAAATATAACTCTTAAATTAACTGTCACTTGTTTTTTGATTCCAGGGTCTTGCCTGCCTAAGGAAGCTCGGGCCCAGAGCGAGTTAATGACAAATACTTGTAAATATAACCAAATCATTTATTAATCATTTCCATTTTTATGTAACGATGAGAACTGTATTACTTTAAGTTAAATTCTTAGACATAATTTGAATTATAGCGTATAACTGCCAAAATAAAATGTTCGTCATACTGTGTCACAATATAAATATATTAGCAAAAGGACACTTAGTTAAATGTAGAGAAATGTATGAAGAACACTAAAAACACGTCACATTATAATAAAAGACAAGTCATCAGTTAGCTTTTCACTAATAAACCAATAATAATAGCTTTTTACTATGAAATTCACTTACACTAAAAGTAAACTTAAATAATACTATAGATTGACTGCGTTTTTGGCGACACTGAAAATATAAATCAGGATTTTGAAGACTTAATTTAATTACTACAAAACCATTATTTTAGTCCTTCAACCCGTTTCAATTTATTGCGAAATAAGATTTCAATTGCTTTAAAATCTATGAAATTATAACTTAACTCAGTCAGTCATCGACATATTTTGACGTGATAGAACATTGGTTCCTAAAGTGGGGGGCGCGCCGCCCAGGGGAGGCGCAAAGACCTTTTAAGGGGGGCGCGGGCCGTCTGTGTACTTAAGTATGATAAACCTGCGACCGCTGAGAGAATGCATTCCAGACTGCTCAATACGACCATATGGCGTTTATCACACTGCGCCGACAGATTTAATCATTGTATGCAAGTACCTCAGTTTGTATAGAAAACACGCGCGGCACTTCACACTGACAACGCGTCCGCGCGCGTGAATTTTTATATGAAAATCACGCGCTCGGAGCTCGCGGCGGAGCGCGGCGCAGTGTGATAACCGCCTATTTATTGGTCGTATTGAGCAGTCTGGAATGATCTTGATTTGAGGAATTTTTTGTATGTTCGAAAGGGGGCGCGTCTGAAATAAGTTTGGGGACTAATGTGATGGAACATCAAATCTGAAGCACATTTGAAGTCTCTGAAGTATAGTTAAATAAATTCGTAAATAAGTGACGTCATTGGCCAAGTTTAGCGCTAGACATATAGTCAAATGAGTTGGTAAATAAGTGAGGTCACTGGCCAAGTTAAGCGCTAGACATATAGTCAAATGAGTTGGTAAATAAGTGACGTCATTGGCCAAGTTTAGCGCTAGACATATAGTCAAATGAGTTGGTAAATAAGTGACGTCACTGGCCAAGTTAAGCGCTAGACATATAGTCAAATGAGTTGGTAAATGAGTGACGTCACTGGTCACCGATAAAAGGTATGTTAAATTGAAATGGTGTCAATGTCAAATACTCAATATTTTGGGTAGTTCTTAATTAGTTTAATTCTTCAAAATTCCGTTAGTTCTCACTAACCTCTTGGTTTGACGACACATATTTGTTGCTGTAAGGCTCTCCTTCGGACCTCTCGTTCCCACCGCTGCAACTCCTGTGTAGCCAGGATCTACAGCTTGACCGCCACAAAACCCCAACCAGTGAAGGTCAAGTTTGTCCCGGGGGAAAGTTAAACTGTCATTGGACCCGCAACGAATTTAATCAGAAGAACATAGGAGGAGTTCGAAATTTAAGGTTCGACTTCCCTCCATTGCAAAGCGGATGACAGGTGACAAACAAAGGTTTAAAAGGAAAAGTGTTTTCAATAACCAATCAGATTTCATTATGTCCGCTTGTCTTCTCCGCTCCGCTTTGGTGGAAATCAAGCCTAAAGCTGTATAAAGTTAATATTTCTACTTATTATGAAATAGGTACTTTCTTTCGTTAACCAAAACGGGAAAGATCTTGGCTTGCATCTCACCTGATAGAAAGTGATGATCAGGCCGAATTTTCATACTAGGAATGCGTCATTATTTCATATAGGATTTTGGAAAAATAAACAATGTATTACTAAATTATAATAAATTATGATTATTATAAAATATCCATTATTAAAACCGACATCATTTTAAAGAGACTGTAAACATGCATTTTGTATTAAAAAGTGAATTACTTCTTAATTAATTTGTGTAAATTAAGTTGATTTATATTTCTCAATGAACAATCTTTGAATTAAAAATCTGTTTATACATTTTGTTTTTCATTTTCCATTAGTTATTACGTGAGGATTCGATGAAGTCGCGTTTTCCTTCGTAATCGTTTCGTTCTTATCATGTTTTTTATCCACAACGAGGAAGCTCTTGGCCTGTATCTCACCTGATGGTAAGTGATGATCAGGCCGAAGGTGGAAGCGAGCTTCACCCGAAATCCTCAACCACGGAGGAACTGGCTAGATAAATTGACATTGACATTCTTGATTAGTCAATAGGGTGTCCCGTCGTTGTATGGGAAAAATTTTTTTTTGAGCTACGGTTACGCAAGAGGTATCAAAAGTTGCGTTTTGACATACAGATTACGATTAGCATTAAATTTAATGAGATACCTGTCATCTTGAGGCCTCTACCTGTCCTTAAAAAAAAATTAAATTGCTATTTTAGGGGTTCCTAACATAAACTATTAATAATACAAAACTAGCGTTTCTATGAAATTTGAGGGTACACAATGAGTCACAGCAAGGTTTAAAACAGTTTAAAAAGTAATAAATCCATAAATACTTTCAAAACAGAATTGGCTTTTTAACCAAAATTAGGCATTTACGCGCGCGTTTTTAATGTATTCCTAATTAATCCATGGATGAGCCAAGATATCGATTTAATTTGAGGATACTCAATTCCGTTCTCGCAGCAGGTTAATAATTTTATTAGGCTATTATAAAACAGTGATTGGCATCTCTAAGTGGAAGCTAACAAAAATGGCAGTCAATTTTAGAAAATCAACCATAACTTGAAAACCATTTGTCCGATTTCATTATTTTTTTATTTAAATGATAGCTCTACGTGTGCGCTTGATATTTTGTAGTATAAATTGTATCGATAAAATCAACCTTTAGTTAGTAATTAAAGGAAAATTGAATTTTTTTACATTGTTGTGATACTACTTTCTAAATCATTTTTTTACAAAATGTCTTATACTCCACTAAAAGTTTTACACGAGCCAAAGAAGTGTATTAAATTGTCTTTAATTTGATATATAACATGTATGCGTTTCATAACTAAAAATATATTTTTACTTCCGTTGAAGTTCACCATTGATAAAAAACTTCGTAGACAACAAAAACTTCAGCTAGAAAGTGTATGTAACGTACATAAATGTTATTTGTATGTAATAGTATGCTAAAACTATTTAACATGTCAATTAGTATTCTGTTTAAATATAATATTATAAAGATTTTTGGCTAGGTAGTTTTTACCTGAAAAAAAACCAAAAAGTATATTACTACCATATATTGCTAAATTTTTGTTAAATATATGCTAAAAGTATGTAATATTATAACAAAAAAGTGCGGTGCGATACCTTACAGCAATAAAACCTCAACAGAAATAATACCAACAGCCTCGCCGAAGGAGTAGAAAATTTGAATAAAACAAGTCAAAATATGAATTCTGCGAGTTCGAACCAAACCTATTCCTCACTGGAAATAGTCTGTCATTGCCTGCAAATCATATCTTAGGGTTCAACTGCCACTGTTATTACAAAATTAAATTAAATAATTGTGAAAAAAATATAATAGATGACAAACAGTGAAGAGCTGATTAAGTGATTTTTTGAGACATAAAAATGCCGGTAGAGCCCTTGAGACATTATTTTATATTTTTTAAATTATTTTTACGGTAATCTACATCTTATGACGCAACTTTTGAGGGATCTTGTGTAGCGAAAATATAAAAAAAGATATTTCGGGACACCCTATTAGTCAATCGTTAAAATTGTATACAGGGTGGAATTTTGTAATACCACCTGGAAGGAAAGTACTCTTAATATTGTAGATAGAAAAATTTTCTCAAAGAAAACATTCCTTTATTTTTGAAAAGAAATAGAACTGCATTCTAAGATTTCCAAAAATTTGCTTGCCACACCCGGGAATCGAACCAACTAAAATCTGTTAAAAATTACACCCTGTATTTTTATTGCATCGATCGTTAGGGTCAAGTATAAGGATGAAATCTCTCTAACAAACTTGATAAATCAAATGAAAGGAAATTCATAAAATCTTAAATTATTTTAATCATGTACAGAAAAATGTATGGTATGGTAGTGAATTTTCGAAAATCTATGAATGTAGTTCTCTTTCTTTTCAAAAATAAAGGAATGTTTTCTTTCAAATGGATGAATGGTTCTTCTTATGACACATTAGCTGCTGTATGGTTTTCTTGAGAGTCCTGTAAAAATATGTATTTAAATAATATTAATAATTTTGAATGAAAATAATACTTCATAATATAATATTTTTTGTAGTTACTTTTTTGTTTTGTTAAGATGGATTAAGGTTTTTTAAGGATTTCTCACAGTAAAATGACTGAACAATAACGTTAACTATAGGATGATTAATAGTAATAAAATATAAAGCAATATACCGGCACATTATATGGTAGATCAGTCTGGAAGGTAAGAACTGTTATTAGATACTTATTCTTATATTAATATCAAATAAATTAATCTTACAAAAGAAAATATGTCGAAGGAGGTATACGAATACGAAGCCACGATAGTAGAACGGTGAAGCAGTCGAACTGTGGGCTAATTCACGTATAGATGACCCACGCTGAACTGTCCCACCAAACTCAATGACAGGGGGGCGCTACCATCGTTCAATATACAGGGTGACAGGTAAAGCGATACATTCCTTGAAAGGGGTTAAAGTAGAGCTTATTTGCAGTCATTTAAGTCATATGACACCATGTCCGAAACTTGTTCATTTCCAAGTTATTCAAGAGCTCTACTTTAACCCCTTTCAAGGAATGTATCGCTTTACCTGTCACCCTGTATATGGTTTCCAACATGGCAAAAATCGGAACCAGCGATCCGGTATTGACGGTGGCGCCCCACTGTCAATGTCATGCATAGGACAGTTCAGTATTTTGGAACTATATTTTGAAACAGTAATGTCGTTGACGTTGAGAATTCGTCCTATTGAAAAACAGTCTTCAATCCGTATTCACATGTCGTTTAATCACTGGTACCAAAATTCAAAGTAATAGGTGAATACCGCGGAGGCACGATCGAATACGGATAAAAACGAAATCGAAACAAAATCGGGCGATTAATACATACATACGAAAAGTGACAAATCGCTTGCATGTCGTTGAAGTTTTGATACCTGAATTAGGCCACTGGGCTACTCGTTAATAATCTCGAGTGACTGACATAGCCCGCAGAATCGCTAAAATCAAGTGGAAGTGGGCGGGGCACATAGCTCGAAGAGCTGATGGCCGCTGGGGCAGGAAAGTTCTTGAGTGGCGACCACGAGCCGGAAGACGTAGCGTGGGCAGGCCTCCCACTAGGTGGACCGAGGATCTAGTGAGGGTCGCGGGAAGTGCCTGGATGCGAGCGGCGCAGGACCGGTCTTTGTGGAAATCCTTGGGGGAGGCCTTTGTCCAGCAGTGGACGTCTTTCGGCTGAAACGAACGAACGAACGAATCTCGTTAATAGCGAGTCGGCCAGTCCGACCGCTTAACCTAGGCGCAGACCACCGACTTATTGTCGGCCGATAGTTGAGTCGGACCGTTAATCAGTATGGAGATGCATGAAAGTGCATTAAACCGATTTGGTATCAGCCGATTTTTCATACAAATTAAAATCGGGCCCAACTATCGGCCAACTAAAAGTCGGTGGTCTGCGTCCTGGCTGGTCACGAGTCGTTATACGAGGATCGCGGGTTCGAACCCTGCTGACGCTCGACTATTGTGGTGAGCCCACGTATATTTAGCTTAGTAGGTACGAGACGAGGCTAACGGGACTATTAAAGCGTGGTCCGTGTGCAGTGTGCACGTAGAATTTTGTCCAATGACCCCAAGCTACCCATCCTTATCGCTCGCGCGTAATTATATTGCTGTCGCGACTGTGCGACGGGTGCCCGCAGTGAGTGTGCGAGTGCGACAGCAACATAATTACGCGCGAGCGATAAGGATGGGTAGCCTCACGGACCAGGCTTTAGTAATTTGTGCAAAGCAAAGACTGCATCTCACTTAAAATCAGGTGCGATTGCGGTCAAATACCTGCCTTACCTTGCAAAAAAAAACTAATATTCTTTAAAAAAAAATGTGTTTCTAGGACTTACATCATAATCTCCTCCCAAGCAGTAATGTTCAGATGCTGACATTAAACACAAAATGCGTCTGGGATCTGGCGGCTGCAAATAAAAACAAAATATTTTTTTTCACAGTTATTTAATTTTTTAGCGTTAAGAGTCGCATCTCAAAATCGTGGGTTCAATTCCCGCCTTAGGCAGTTCGATTATTTCAAGTTTTTCATAATTTTCAATTTTTTTTTATTATTACATAGTACGGTTTGTACAGCGTCAAATAACTCGTGACACCCAAAGTGGCCAGAAAATTGACAGCGCAATCTGCTCCCCTAGACAAGTTGCACTTTTTGAATCCGTCAAATCTCCAATCTCCATACAAAAAAAGGCTTTTCGACCATTTTTAGTCTGGTTTGCTATTACGAGTATACTCGTAATGTGTGCACTTTGTCTAGACCCATATTATTCCAATGAGGGTTTTCGCGATTGAAAAATCCGCCAGATGGCAATAGGGTAGACGCCAGGTCCAAATGCTGCATGATTGGTTATTTTTGACATGACATTGACAGATATGTCAAAATCCACCAATCATGCAGCATTTGGACCTCGCGTCTACGTATTGCCATCTGGCGGATTTTTCAATCGCGAAAACCCTCATTGTAACAAGGATGTGTTGCGAACTTATTGGCTACTTTGGGTGTCACGAACTATTTGACGCTTTACTGAGGGTTTAGTGCGAGTTTACATCATAGCGAGCGCGTTAAAAAAATATATGGAAATTTTAGTTCTTGATAATTTCTAGCTAGGGGCGCTGTACAATCCGTCATACATTTAATGTCATTTTTTTACGCAGTCACTATAGTCTGGTCGCCGAGCACATAGAATTTCGTCCAATGACCCCAAGCTTCCTTATCGCTCGCGCGTAATTATATTGCTGTCGCGTCTGCGACGGGCGCCTGCAGTGAGTGTGCGAGCGTGACAGCAACATAATTACGTGCGACGTGCGAGCGATAAGGATGGGTAGCTTGGGGTCATTGGACAAAATTTTACGTGCTCGGAGACCGGGCTTTAGTGACGACGTTTGATGTAAACTCACACCGAACCCTCTGTACATGACGTACAGACTGTACAGTCAGCGTCAAAATTATTATTTTTGTTGTAAATCCCACACAACTACATCAGAGACTGCGAGAATCGAACCCGCGTTCCTCGGATCGCGAGTCTGCCAGTTCGACACCTTCACCGTTCGGCTATCGTAGCTTCTCGATTAAAATATGGTAGGTACATACCAGGTGTCACTCAGCGTTTATCAACCGTAGTACAGTCGCGCTGCACTGCTGCTACTGCAATACTTCGGACATGTCTCGAGGCGGGATGACAAGTTGACAACTCCATAGAACGACTGGTCGTCCAGGAAAAGGTCGAAGGAACCCGATCGCGTGGCAGGTCACCAATGCGCTGGACCGACCGCAGTGGGAGACGGCTTATGTGACTGCACCAGACAGTCTGCCAATAGAGAGAGACGGAGGGAGATCGTGCGGAGAGTTGTATCCGCCTCTACAACCGATGTGAACAACGCCTTAACGTGACCACGACCGCTCTGCCAAGACCGTAACGAATAAGAAGAAGGTACATACCAAATATTCGTAAATTATATTTCTTCTGTTTTGCTGAAAAATAAGTTAAATTCCTTTGTCATTTTAATTAGTCGTATCATAGTAGTACCTGACTCAGTAACCTTCATTTTCCTATTATACCTAGTGGTGTGGTACTCAGTAACCTTCATTTTCCTATTATAGCGATGCAATATCGTATCCAATCAAGAATTTTAATTAAAACTGCCGGTCAGTAAGTGGATATGTAAAAATGATCATTCTTTAAAGGATAGGAAAAAATGGGATAGTAAATTCAACTGCATTTTTTTTTGGCTATAGACTCCATTGCTGGACAAAGGCCTCCCATTAATTCCACAACGATTCTACGCCACCCGCATCCAGGTTCCAGATTTATTACTTAATATTCTATTATAATATGTATTATAAAGCTGAAGAGTTCGTTTCCTTGAACGTGCTAATCTCAGAAACTCAGTACCTGTCCGATTTGAAAAAATATTTTTGATAGCCCACTAATAATCGAGAAAGGCATCACACTACAGCTAATAGGGGCGGAGCAGTAAAGAAAAATGTTGCAAAAATGGGAAATATTATTCAAACTGTTTTCACGCGTACGAAGGCGCGGGCGCAGCTAGTGAATTTAATGAAATTTAAACTTACTCGACCCCCTGCTTTTGATATCCTCTCTCTCCACGCGTCAACATTGAAAACGATTAGAAAAATACACAATAATGTGCCTGATAACATGATGCGTGTGTCACATAACTTGACATTGATATTGTATGAAGTTGTATGAAACGCGTGTGATTGATTTCATGGTTTGTGTGAATATAATGAAGACCTTAGGGATGCACTTCTGAATAGGGATATTCGATATACATCGATGTATTGAAAACATCGATGTTTACAATGCGATACATCGAATGGATCCGATGTTTTGAAAAGCTATTGAAATACTCGATGTATCGATGTTTTTAAGTTATCAGTGTTAAAACATCGAATCGATGATAACCAATTAAAATTTCATAAAACTCAAGTCTGACCACTAAAATTTTACTTATACGGACAACCCAACTTGTATTTTAAAAATGTTGGCAACACTGCGTACGAGTGCAGTGAGTGTAGTGTCTCTAGTGACAATAAAAAAAAACTGTTATGTCAATGTCGCGTCACGCGTGATGTCGGTCAATGTCGGTTGGCGAGTTTGTTTGTGTCAATCAACAAAGAAATAGGCTGAAAGGCAAACGTTTAAATAAACTGTTGTTTTTGCAAAGTCTTCCAAAAGAACACTGGAAATACTTAGGATATAACAAACTTATAAAAATAAATGCGGATGTTTTTTTTTTATTCTTACTTTAATATACAGTGTGAGTCACGTTAAAGTGTACATATGAAAATAGATGAAACTAGACCTATTTTTATCGACAAAAAAGAGGTCAAAAAATTTTTGAGATTTTTTTTATTTTTTATAGAATTTTTTTTCTTCCAATTACTTATTGTAAAGAAAACGTAATAACTTTTAAACTAAGCGGTATATCCTGATATGATTGGGATAGAGACATGCGATTTTAGGTTTTACAAAGATAATACGATAGAGAATAATACAAAGTAATANTCTAGCACTAAAGTGCTCGAAAAGACAAGTCCAACGAACCCAAACTAGATGTAATTCCGCCGTTTCGTTAAGAGTTCCTATGGCCACCTCCATACTCCATCCAGCTCAATGGTACCATAATATTGCATTGTCATCGTACTTACACAAGTATACCAAATTTCAGCTCAATTGGTTAAGGAGAACTGGTTTTAAATTCAGTTGCAAGATTTATCTCATACTAACTTACAAGCGAAATGCTTGTAAAAATGGTACGCATATCTTTTTTGCGACTAGTTTTCTTAGAGTATTATACCATTTCGGAATCTTGGATAGTTGCGTCAACTTTATAAAAAACTTGCCGCAGTAGTGTTCATACTGTTTTTTTACAAAACGACGAGTCAAAGTGGAGTGTAAGTAAAAATCGTTCAAAATTTTAAGGAAATATCATATTTTGATTCACTTTTGTGTAAAAACTGCAAGGATTCTGAGGGTTTTAAGAATTGGGGTGGACAGCAGCACTACTTAAGTTGCCGATACAAACAAAAAAACTGAAGTATTTGAAAAATTGTGGTCGTGGTAATGTAAAATATCATAAGGGGTGTCAATTTTCGACGAATTTCATAATTTATTGTGTAACTTAAAACATAATTGAGATAGATTTTTTTTCTTATTTTTCCTAAAGCAGTCATGACTAGGTCCACCCTGCGGCGCCGGCTTATCCTTGAATTTTGGGACACGTTGTATACTCAATACTTATTGCCTCTTGTTGTTGTTAGTGTTGTTATTATGAATAATTACCGCATGATTTGGTAAATGTGATTAATATGAGGTCATTTATGTGTGTATAAAACTAAATAGGCGGCTTAGGGGTTAAGGCGTTTTTTCCGCTTTTATGTATTGTCTGCTAAATGTTTGATAATACATTTATGCCAAAATCACAAAGTTAAAATAATCATATCTAATTTTTGTAGCCATTTTCTTATTTAGTCGCTTAAATTATCACCTGCAATGTGAACATTGAGTCATAATTAACTTAATGTAAGCTCATTAAGTAATTAAGTACGGTCTTAGCGCGGCAATATGGCCGTGTTTTCGAAAATTTTAATTATGTACACTTACATCGCACATACTTCACACATTTCTTTTGTTTTTAAAAGTCTTTAATAAAGTGTGTAAGGCCTGAGGCAAGATGCGGTATCTGGTCATAAGTATAGTGACGTCATGTCTTATTTTAACAGTAGACACTGTAAGATACATTCCTCCGGAAAATTTGTTGGTGAACAGGGTCAGTGAAAATATTATACTACGTTGTTACTTTGCCAATTTCATTTTTAACACACATCAAAAAAGGAGGTTCTATGTTCGGCTGTATATGTATGTTTTTTATTCTATGGATGTTCAGTGTTCACCGATTAAACCTATCCGTCAATTATGGACCGATTTTCAAAATTATTTTTTTGTTCGATAGAGTAGTACACTTCTGAGATGGTCCTGTTGTCACCAAGTCAGGATCTGATGATGGGATCCTGGGGAAATGAGGGAAAACCTAAAATTTTGTAGGCACGCATGAAGTTTTTCTTATTTATTATCACAGATATAAAGTTATTATTAAGATATTAGAGTACATGTGTCTGGTAGTCATGATCTAATGTTGATGAGGTGAGAAGGTTAAACTCCTTAATGCTTAGGAGTTGGAGGATAATACTTTAAATATTTTAGGCACGTATTTACCAACAGTTGTATTATTTCAGATTACTAAGGTGGGCTGATCATGGAAGGTTAAATAAACTTCGTATTAGTTAGATGATACTTTTTAGTTGCCGATATTTAAAGTGCATTTATTAAGGCGATTAGAGTCCTCAATGACCTTGGGCGTTTGACCTTCACGCCGCGAGCAACACCCGCAGGCTTTACAAAATGCCCATTTGGCGCGGATTGAGGACTCTAATCGCCTTTACCTGTATTCCTGACTCCGTGAAGTCTGTGAATATAAATCATGGTATATTATTTGTCCAAATAAATAACGTAACTTTATTTTTCTACTTATTAGTGCAGGTTTTTTGGAGTCGGTTTTAATTTTTTTTAGTTGATAGTGTTGACATGACAATTTTTAAATAAAAAAATATTATTTTATTTTTAAAGCAAATATTGTCGGTTTTATATGTAACTGGGTAGGATCTACTTACATAACATAAACACGCCAAAATGCGAATTATTAGCGTCTTGGAGTTTGCAATGAAAAAATGGTTAAGTAAATAATATTTTTACAAAATTAAATTTTTGAAGGTAATATAAAGTGAAGGCAATAAATATGGTATTTTTTTCTAAACTTTACGTAATTTAATTAATTACAATAATTACATTTCCTTTTATTATAGCAAATTTATGAAAGCCATGGCGGCGCTAGTTGCAATAATTGCTGGACGGTATGTTATCCTATCAATGTTAATAATTTAAGCCAGTGGCAGTCCACTTAGTAAAGTATTTGCCACACTGGATCCGGTTGTATTCTTTCAGGTTTTTAGGTGAGCTGATGATGAAAGGTAAAACTTCGTAGGTTGGGTGGTCCATTTAATTTACTAAATAGGGGGTTAAGTGTGAAACTGATGATTTTTTCTTCAATATTAATTAGTCTGTTTTTATTTTAAACTTCATCTTTGGTAATTATTTTACTTATTTATGTCTAGTTTTATATTAGAAATAAATCGTTAAAAACTGCTCGTAGTGGGGTCTGTTTCCGTTACAAATATACCTAAGTTTTATGTTACAGTAAATGTGATAAATGTGAAAATTATGAATAATCGCCGGTTATTATGAAAAATTACCCCATGATTTGGTAAATGTGAATATTTATCACATTTACCGTAACATAAATATACGAAAATATTAAATAATTTTTACCTACTGTTTTTTTCAGTCTTATAGATCCGCTTAAGTTAAGCAAGGTAAACGAACTACTTCGAGTATAAAGTGTAAAATAACATTAAAATTTTTAAAAATTAATTAAACATTAAAAACACGTAAATGTTAAACTGATTTGTAAATGCTTTTTTTTTCAGAGACCGAAGATAATCTGTGGATTAAGCAGTCGAAGAATGAACTATGTTGAGGGATCGTCCGTAGCGATCCTTTTGGTGCCCGATAAGAAGTGCTTTGTCCAGTAAACATACACAGGGCCTAGTGTGAGTTTACATCAATAAAACGCGCTCACTAGTGATGTAAACTCACACTCAGCCCACAGGCCAACTAAAAGACGATGGTCTGCGCCTAGGCTTATTCGATGCGTATCTGCTACCTCCAGTTTCAGTGTCAACATCCATAGATAAGAATAAGTACTAAAGCCTGGTCCGTGAGCACGTAGAACCCCGTCCAATGACCCCAAGCTACCCATCCCTATCGCTCACGCGTAATTATGTTGCTGTCGCGACTGTGCGACGGGCGCCCGCAGTAAGTGTGCGAGCGCGACAGCAACATAATTACGCGCGAGCGATAGGGATGGGTAGCTTGGGGTCATTGGATGGGATTCTACGTGCTCACGGACCAGGCTTTACGTATCAACATCATGTACACACGGCCACAGTGTTAACTATCCATTTCCGTTTTTGCTCTCGCTCTCATCAAATGGTGATTCTTTGCGATAGAACGAGATGACATGACAGGCAATGGGTAGTTAACACTGTTGCCGATAGTACAAACCAAACATGTACTTACATAAACACACACGATTATCTTAAGAATTTTATCCACATTATAATGTAAGAATGGAACAATAAAGAATTTGAATTTGGTGAATATAAATATGTATTTTATTTTATATAACATCCCTATCCTTCTATTTTTTTAAAGCCGTAAAAATACTTTTTTTATTATTTTCATGTATATATATTTTTGGTGTGAAGATACTTAGCTAGATAATAAATTTAGCAGTGTCCATGGTACACCTTTGAGGTGTACCAAGGGTCATATAACTTTCAAAGTAGCTATAGACCACCTCTCGGGTGTACTATGGATAACATTTTTAGTTGTGCCCTTAGTACACTTAAGAGGTGTACCATGGGTCAGAAAGTGCCCGTAGTCCAGTCAGGTGAACCCGCTAGGTGTACTACGGATCAGGAAGGAAACGCCATACTAATCGCTCTAACAGTTGACTTGACCTAATCACATTAATGTAATAGGTCGATACGATTTAGGTTCTTCGGGCTGTTCTTCACCTACCCTTCGTATTATTTTAATAAATCCGCGACGCCATAATTATATACTCGGAAACACGCCCTCAGAAATATAAAGAGTAAAAACATTGAGAATATCGGTTTCGGCTGTTTTATGGTTTTTGCGTAAAGAGAAATTCGAATAATTTGCGGGAAAACCCCGGGGAAACCGCGGGCGGAAAGCTGGTTGAATATAAATACATTTCATCCATTAAGGCGATTAGAGTCCTCAATGACCTTGGGCGTTTGACCTTCACGCCGCGCGAAACACCCGCGCACCCCGCACGAAAACTCCGATTTGACACCGATTTTTTTACACTAATAGATTCTATTTAGGTAGGTAGATAATAGCGTCCGAGCATGCCTTAATTCAATCGTATCGTCTGACTGAACGTGCTCTATGAACAACTCTGTCATAAAAACTATTGTCAAACAAAGACTAGGTTGCACCATCTTATTTTAAATTTGACAAAAGTCAAAAATCTGTCAAACTCCATACAAAAAAACACCGGTTATCGCCAAAGTTACGGTCAAAGTTAGGTCACCTCAGGTGGTGCAACTCAGCCAAAGAAAAAATTCATTTTGATCGCTAATGTCAGTTTGCAGCGAGTAACACAACCTCCCCGTCTGAAGGCCAGCGGCCGACTGCCGCCCGCACCCCGCGAAGGCCCCCTCAACAGCAAAACGTTCGGAATTTATCAAAAGTAAAATTTATGAATGAAAGTAATATTCGATTGAAAAACGCAATGTGTCATTTAAAGATTAAAGAATTCCTAATCTATTCGTGCAAAAATCTTTTAAATTAACATAGCCGTTTTCCAAAACGGCTATGTTAAATTCCCTACTCCTCCAGGAGTAGGGAATTTAAGTAAAAAATCGATGTCCCGTATTTATTTTTTTAATCTAAAACAAAGAGACGTAGCGAAAATTCAAACGTCACAAATGTAGTCCTTGAACTGTTGTATAACATATATTTTTTTCAACTATTTCTGTCCAGTAGTTAAAGAGGAGTAGGCTTTACAAAATGCCCATTTGACGCGGATTGAGGACTCTAATCGCCTTAACAAGCTTGTGAAGGTCGTTATCAAA